>NC_092241.1:3314167-3489167 GCF_036320965.1 Panulirus ornatus | reverse complement strand
TAACCCATTTCAAGTCCGGGATCGCTCTCATTCATTCTCATTACCTGCGCCCCACCACCACCTCCCTCATCCCCGCCCCCATCCCGACCTAACCCGTAACTCCCCCTGCCCTCCCAACCTCCACACAACAGTCCCTCCCTCTTCCACTACAGCTTCCCTTCCCAGCACCCCTTCCACTACGACCTGTCCTACTATCACAACAGTCCCTTCCATCATAGTCCCCATCCTTTGCATTCCAGACTTTTCCATCACATTCCCCCTCCCACTGCAAACATGTCTCCCCACCTTAATCACCTTTTCCTCCACCCCAGCCCTTCTCCCTTCAACTACAGCCTGCCTCTCCCTGCCCTCCCCCAACCACAGCCTTTCCCTGACCTCCCTCAACCACAGCCTCACCCTGCCCTTCCCCAACCACAGCCTCACCCTGCCCTCCCTCAACCACAGCCTGCCTCTCCCTGCCCTCCCCCAACCACAGCCTGCCTCTCCCTGCCCTCCCCCAACCACACCCTCTCCCTGTCCTCCCCTATCCATAGCCTCTCCCTGCCCTCTCCCTACCGCAGCCTCTCCCTGCCCTCCCCAAACTGCAGCCTCTCCCTCTCCTCCCCTAACCGTATCCTTTCCCTGCCCTCCCGCAACCACAGCCTCTCCCTGGCCTCCCCCAACCACAGCCTTTCCCTTTCCTCCCTCAACCACAGCCTCTCCCTACCCTCCCCAATCGCAGTCTTTCCTTCCCTTCCCCAACCACAGCCTCTCCCTGCCCTCCCCCAACCACAGCCTGCCTCTCCCTGCCCTCCCCCAACCACAGCCTTTCCCTGACCTCCCTCAACCACAGCCTCACCCTGCCCTTCCCCAACCACAGTCTCTCCCTGCCCTTCCCCAACCACAACCTCTCCCTGCCATCCCCCAACCACAGCCTCTCCCTGCCCTTCCCCAACCACAGCCTCTCCCTGCCCTTCCCCAACCACAGGCTCTCCCTCCCTGTCCAACCACAGCTTCTCCCTGCCTCTCCAAGCACAGTCTCCACCTCCCTAAGTCTTCCACTATGAAACCACAATTATCCCCCACCTCCCACCCCAAGTTTCCGTGACCAGCTGCCGCCACTTCATTATCAAGCCGGGAGTCACGGTTTAACCACCATGTATATTCTTGGAATGCCGGGTCTCCGTCTGTTTTCTTGTTATGTAGCCGTCAGAGATATTATATTGTACGGTTTCTGGTGACTAACCTTTGGAGTATGACCCTAGAACACATCGGCGCAACCCTTGAGCATGACGGTGGTACGACCCCTGAACACACTGGGACAACCATTGTGCACGACTACGATACGACCCTTCTGCCTGAATATTAAAGGTCGGATGAATGGTCGTGCCATCATACGCTATGGTCGTACCGTCGTGCTCCGGGAGTTGTACCGTCGTACTCAAGGGTCGCAACATCGCGCTCAAGGGCTGAATACATCAGCAAATTGACTGTTATGTATGATATGTGTGTGTGTGTGTGTGTGTGTGTGTGTCAGGCAGTTGGTTGGATTGTTTTGGCTCAGCTAATTAACTACTTATCTATCTGGAAAGCTTAATGGCTACCTCCCGGGTGATAATATCAAGGACTCATTTACCTGGTGGTTAACATGATAGATTTCTTACTCTCCTTGTGGCTCGACGTGTTTACTACACTCGTGATAATCTTTTCTTTTCGTAATCGTGTGTGGCAACAGGCAGAGTTGATTGGTTGCTTGTGTGCTCTGATCGGCAGCTGGTAAATCTGGCCAGAGTTCACGTGGTGACCTCGCTCTGATGGGCATCCACCACAGTCATATTGCTGCTTCACTTTTTGGGCAAAGTTAGAGAGTTCATCCTGGCTCTCTTAACCAGTTCCCTGAGGATCCAGTGAATCAATTTGTACTGACTCTGGCAGGTGATTCGCCCATGAGATTCAGGTTATTGTGCCACATTTCTTTCTCTCTTTCTTCTGCTCTTCCCTCGTCAAAGGAAGTATGAGGAGTGAGTATATTGCTGCCATTCTGATTGCCTGTTGATAATCTGGCAGAATTAATTAGGCTCTAATTGGCTCTCGATTCGCCCGAGAGAGACACCGTGTGCTACCCCCAACTCCCTCCCTCCGTCCACCTGAGCCTGGTGAACGGCTATTTGATAAGGGATAATCAGAAATCCATCGTTAGAGAGGGGTAGGGTGTGAGGGGGTTGGAGGAAGGCCTCTGTGATTAACGTGGTTGATGACGGCAGTTGAGGAACGTGTAACAACAGGGGCTGGGCAGAGCCTGGCCGGAGCTCCTGGGTGACGAAGCTAATGTCGGGGAGGCGTCCGTCGTATAGCCACCTCCGGTAGGGAGGAGTCCTGTGTCTCAGGTGACGTAATCCTTAGTATGGCTGTACCTCTGTAGTTCCACCTGTCGTCATGTGGCTTCGAGTACCGTAGCCTCAGCTGTGCCACGCCTGCGTGTGTCACCTCACTCAGTGGATGGTAAACCCTTGATTTAACGGACACACACGAGGAAAGGGGGTGTCTGTTAATATCGATTGCCCGTTACATCCGAATAGTTTATTTTCTCATAATATATTACATCATATTACATAATGTTTATGACAGTATATCATATAATGTTTATGACAGTATATCATATTATATAATGTTTATGACAGTATATCATATTATACACAGTACAGTAACGACCATATCTTATGGTCTGAAAATACAGTGACATAAAATGAACGTTTTAATTATTGTCAATATAAATTTTAGTATACTTTTATGTCTGTAGCCACGTTCAGTGTAATATGGCTGAGTGCATTACAGTGCCCCCGCTGTAATACCACTTACTATAACACAGCCGCGACTAATACAGCTCCCACTGTAACATGGCTGTAAATCCATCTACGACAGTAATTTCTTGGGTACAAGCACCGTCGTGCTTCCATACACGGTCGCATAGTTCGCAGGATGGCGTCGGTGTAATCCATGTAATTCCTGCAGGATGGAGGGAAATTACACAATCTTTAGGGTGGAAAAAAAATGATTTACATTTGAGAGTTCCAACTGACAGGTTTAATTAGCAGGCCAGTAATACTTGTACAAGTTAGGAATATAAATGAATTCTTTATTGCGGGTCACACCGTGGTTATTGTGGAATATATCGCCTCACACTCCAGTGTTGGTGTGTGTGTGTGTGTGTGTGTGTGTGTGTGTGTGTGTGTGTGTGTTTGTGTGTGTGTGTGCGTGTGTGTGTCTGTGTGTGTCTGTTTGTGTGTGTGTGTGTGTGTGTGTGTGTGTGTGTGTGTGTGTGTTGTGTGTCTGTTTGTGTGTGTCTGTGTGTGTGTGTGTGTGTGTGTGTGTCTGTGTGTGTGTGTGTGTGTGTGTGTGTGTGTGTGTGTGTGTTTGTGTGTGTGTGTGTGCGTGTGTGTAAATAAGGACAGAGGGTGAAATGATAAAGGAAACATGTGTAAAAAGATGTAAGGCAAGCTAACAGTGTTGTCAGGGAAAATGAAATGGAAATAGTTTGAGAATTTGTCAAAGTATCGAAATTCATCATCACATTATTCAAGGAATAATGTGATGATGATGATAATAATGATAATTATATTAATAATGATAATAGTAATAATGATAATAATAATAAAAATGATAATGATGATACTAATAATGATAATAATACAATACTAATAATAATAGTAGTAATTTTGATAATGATACTAGTGATAATGTTAATAATAACAATAATAATAATGATGATGGTAAGAATAGTAATAAATTAAGATAGTGATGATGATAGTAAAAATAGTAATGATGATGATGAGAATGATAATGACAGGAGTAGTGATGATGATATCAATGATGATAGTGATAACAATTCTAATAACGATAATAATGCTAATGATAATAATGATAATAGTAATAATGATAACAATAATAGTGATACTGATATAACATAATGATAGGTAATTCCTTTGGATTACAAGATCATGATCTCGAGGCTGGTTCAAGGACTAGGAGATGGTGGAAAATACAATGAAAGGAGTTAGAGTATATCTGGGTCAAACGTCGGTACAGCTGGCGTAGTGTAACCCGGAGGTGGTGAGGACGGGAGCTGTGTAGGAAGTATGGCAGAGGTGAGGACGAGAACTGTACAGGAGGCGTGGTAGAGAAGAGGAGGGAAGCTGTGTAGGAGGTGTGGCAGAGGTCAGGACGAGGATTGTGTAGGAAGTGTGGCAGAAGTGAGGACAGAAGCTTTGTAGGAGGTGTGGCAGAGGTGAGGACGGGAGTTGTGTAGGTGGTGTGGCAAAGGTGAGGACGGGAGCTGTGTCGGAGGTGAATCAGAGGTGAGGACGGGAGCTGTGTAGGAGGTGTGGCAGAGATGAGTAGGGGAGCTGTGAAGGAGGTGTGGAAGAGATGAGGACGGAAGCTGTGTATGTGTGGCAGATTTGAGGACGAGAGCTTTCTAGGAAGTGTAGCAGAGGTGAGAACGAAACCTGTGTGGGTGTGGCAGAGGTGACGAGGAGAGCTGCGTCGAAGGTGTGGCAGAGGTGAGAACGGGAGCTGTGTAGGAGTTGTAGCAGAGGTGAGCACGGAAGCTGTGTAGGAGGTGTAGCAGAGGTGAGGACAGGAACTGTGTAGGAGGTGTGGTAGAGTTGAGGATAGGAGCTGTGTAGGAGATGTAGCAGAAGTGACGACGAGAGCTGTGTAAGAGGTGTAGCAGAATTGAGGACGGGAGCTGTGTAGCATGTGTGGCAGGGGTGAGGAGGGGAACAGTGTAAGTGTGGTGGAACTGAGGTCGGGAACTGTGTAGGAGGTGTGGCAGAAGTGAGGAAGGGAGCTGTGTCGGAGGAGTGGCAGAGGTGAGGACAGGATCGTGTGGGCGGTGTGGTTGAGGTAAGATGGGAACTGTGTAGGAGGTGTGGCAGAGGTGAGGAGGAGAGCTGTGTAGGGGGTGTGGTAGAAGTGAGCACGGTAGCTGTGTACGAGTTGTGGTAGAGGTTTACACAGGAGCTGTGTAGGAGGTATAGCAGATGTAAAGACGGAAACTGTGTTGGAGGTGTAACAGAGGTGAGGACGAGAGCTGTGTAGGAGGCATGGCAGAAGTGATAATGGGTGCTGTGTAGGGGTGTGGCAGAGGTGAGGACAGGATTTGTGTAGGCAGTGTGGTTGAGGTGAGGATGGGAACGGTGTAGGAGGTATGGCAGAGGTGAGGAAGGGAACTGTTTATGAGGTGTGGTAGAGTTGACGAAGGGAGCTATGTAGTAGGTGTAGCAGAATCGAGGACGGGAGCTGTGTAGCAGGTGTGGCAGAGGTGAGGACGGAAACTGTGGAGGAGATGTGGTAGAGATGAGGACTGCAACTGTGTAGGATGTGTGGTAGAGGTGAGGACGGGAGCTGTGTAGATGTGGGTGACGTGAGGACTGAAAGTGTGTAGGAGGCGTGGCAAAGGTGAGGACGGGAGCTATGTAGATGTGGCAGAAGTGAGGACGATAACTGTGAAGGTGATGTGACAGAGGTGAGAACGGAAGCTGTGTAAGAGGTGTCCTAGAGGTCGGAACAGGAGCTGTGCCAGAGATATGACAGAGGTGAAGGGGGGAGCAGCTGCGTAGGTGAATCAGTGATGAGTACGGGAGCTGTGTAGGAGGTGTGGCAGAAGTGATAATAGGAGCTGTGTAGGTGGTGTGGCAGTGGTAATGACGGGAACTGCGTAGGTGTGGTGGAGGTAAAGACGGGAACTGTGTAGGAGGTGTAGCATAGGTGAGGACGGAAGCTGTGTAAGAGGTATAGCAGAGGTGAGGGCGGGAACTGTGTAGGAGGTGTGGCAGTGGTTAGGACGGGAGCTGTGTAGATGCGAAAGAGTGAGGACGGAAACTGTGCAAGAGATGTGACAGAGGTGAGGACGGGAGCTGTGTAGGAGGTGTGGTAGAGGTGATCAGGGGAGCTGTGCAGGAGTTGTAGTAGATATGAGGACGAGAGCTGTATAGAAGATATAGTAGAAGTTAGGATGGGAAACTGTGAAGGAGGCGTGGCAGAGGTAAGGACAGGAGCTGTGTAAGGGAATTGTGTAGGAGGTGTGTTAGAGGTGAGGACGGGAACTGTGTAGGAGTGACAGAGGTGAGGACGGGAGCTGTGTAGGTGTGGCAGAGATGTAGACGACAGTTGTAGAGGTGTGCTAGAGGTGACGACGGTCGCTATGTAGGTGTGGTAGAGATTTGGACGGAAGCTGTGTATGAGATATAGCAGATGTGAGGACGGAAGCTGTCTAGGAGGTGTCGTAGAAATGAGGACGGGACCTGTGTAGGAGGTGTAGCAGAGGTGAAGACGGGAACTGTGTATGAGGTTTGGTAGAGTTGAGGAAGGGAGTTGTGTAGTAGTTGCAGGAGCATCGAGGACGGGACCTGTGTAGCAGGTGTGGCAGAGGTGTGGACGGGAGCTGTGTAGTTGTGGTAGAGGTGAGGACTGGAACTATGTAGGAGGTGTGGCAGAGGTGAGGACGGGAGCTGTGTAGGACGTGTGGTAAACGTGATCACGGGAGCTGTGTAGGAATTATGGCACACTTGAGGATGGTAGCTGTGTAGGAGAGGTGGTAGAGGTAAGGACGAGAAGTGTGTAAGAGGTGTGGCAGAGGTGGGGATGGGAGTTATGTAGGAGGTGTGGTAGAACGAGGAGGGGAGCTGTGTCTAAGGTGCAGCAGAGGTGAGGACGAGAGCTGTGTAGGAGGTGTTGCAGAATCGAGGACGAGAGTTGTGTAGGTGGTGTTGCAGAATCGAGGACGGGAGATGTGTAGGAGATATGTCAAAATTGAGGACGAGAGCTTGGTAGTAGGTGTGGCAGAAATGAGAATGGGATCTGTGCAGGATGTTTGGTAGTGGTGAGGACGGGAGCTGTGTAAGAGGTATAGCAGAGGTGAGTACGGAGATGGTGTAGGAAGTGTGGGAAAGGTGAGGACGGGAGCTGTGTAGGTGTAGGCAGATCTGAGGACGGTTGCTGTATAGGAGGTGTGGCAGAAGTGAACACGGCACATGTGTGGGAGGTGTGGTAAAACTGAGGACGGGAACTGTGTAGGAGATATAGCAGAGGTGAGGACGGGAGCTGTGTGGGAGGTGTAGTAAACGTGATCACGGGAACAGTGTAGGAGGTGTGCAAAGGTGAGGAAGGGAGCTGAGGAGGAGGTGTGAAACAGTTGAGGACAGGAGCTGTGTAGAAGGTGAGGTAGATGTGAGGACAGAAGCTGTTTAAGAGGTGTGGTATAGGTGAAGTCTGGAGCTGTGTAAGAGGTATAGCAAGCGTGAGGACAGCATCTGTACAGGAGGTGTGGCAGAGGTGAGGACGGGAGCTGTGTAGGAGGTGTGGCAGAGGTGAGGACGGGAGCAGTGTATGAGGTGTGGCAGAGGTGAGCACGGGACCTGTGTGGGAGGTTTGGGAGAGCTGAGGATGGGAGCTGTGTAAGAGGTGTGGCAGAGGTGAAGACGGGAGCCTTGTAGAAGGTATGGCAGAGGTGAGGACGGGAGCAGTGGAGTGCGGCAGAGATAAGGACGGGAGCTGTCTAGGTGTTGCAGAGGTGAGGATGGGAGCTGTGTAGGCGGTGTGGCAGAGAAAAGGATAGGAATTGTGGAGGTGGTGTGACAGAGGTTTGGACGGGAGCTGTATAGGAGGTGTGGCAGAGCTGAGGACGGAGCTGTGTAGGAGGTGGGGTAGAGGTGAGGACGAGAGCTGTGTAGGTGTGGCAAAAGTGAGGACGGAAGCTGTGTAAGAGGTGCGGTAGAGGTGAGGACAAGAGCTGTGTAGGAGGCGTGTAGCAGGTATGGCAGAGGTGAGGACGGGAGCTACGTAGGTGGTGTGATGGAGATGAAGACAGGAGCTGTGTTGGAGGTGTGACAGAGCTGAGGACGGGGGATGTGTAGGTGTGGCACAGTTGAGGACGGGAGTTGTGTAGGAGGTATGGCAGGGGTGAGGACGGGAGCTGTGTAGTTGGTGTGGCAGAGTTGAGGATGGGAGCTGCGTTAGTGGTTTGATAGAGCTGAAAGACAGGAGCTGTGTAGTTGTGGCACAGGTGAGTACGGGATCTGTGCAGGATAGGTGGTAGAGGTTAAGATCGGGAGCTGTATAGGAGGTGTGGTAGAGCTGAGGATGGGAGCTGTGTTGGAGTTGTAGCAGAGTTGAGGACGGGAGCTGAGTATGAAGTGTGGCAGAGGTGAGGACGGGAGCTGTGTAGGAGGTGTGGCAGAGGTGGGGACGGGAGCTTAGAATGTGTAGCAGAGCTGCGGACGGAAGCTGTGCAGGTGTGACAGAGGTAGCATGGAACCTGTGTAGGAGGTGTGGGAGAGCTATGGACAGGAGCTGTGTCGGAGGTGCGGTAGAGGCGAAGACGAGGGCTGTGTAGTGGGTGAGGCAGAGGTGAGAACGGGAGCTTTGTAGAAGGTGTGGCAGAGGTGATGACGGGAGCTGTGGAGGAGGTGTGGTAGAGCTGACGACTGGAGCTGTGTAGGAGTTGTGGCAGAGCTGAGGACGGGAGCTGTGTAGGAGATGTAGCTGAGGGGAGGATGGGAGCTGTGTAGGAGGTGTAGCAGATGTGAGTAGGGGAGATGTAAAAGAGGTGTGGCAGATGTGAGGACGGAAACTGTGTAGGAGGTCTAGCAGAGGTGAGGGCGGAAACTGTGTAGGGGGTCTAGCTGAGGTGAGGACGGGAGCTGTATAGAAGGTGTGGCAGAGCTGAGGACAGGAGCTTTCTTGGAGGTATGGTAGAGGAGCGGACGAGAGATGTGGTGAGAACGGGAACTGTGTAGCTGTCGCAGAGGTGAGGACGGGAACTGTGTAGGTGTCGCAGAGGTGAGAACGGGAACTGTGTACGTGTCGCAGAGGTGAGAACGGGAACTGTGTACGTGTCGCAGAGGTGAGAACGGGAACTGTGTACGTGTCGCAGAGGTGAGAACGGGAACTGTGTACGTGTCGCAGAGGTGAGAACGGGAACTGTGTACGTGTCGCAGAGGTGAGAACGGGAACTGTGTAGGTGTCGCAGAGGTGAGAACGGGAACTGTGTAGGTGTCGCAGAGGTGAGAACGGGAGCTGTGTAGGAGGCGCGGTAGAGGTGAGGACGATAGTTGTGTGGGAGGTTTGGCAGAATTGAGAACATGAGCTGTGTAGGTGTGACAGATGTGAAGATACGAGCTGTGTAGTATGTTTAGTAGAACTGATGACAGAATCTGTGTAAGAGGTGTGGCAGAGGTGAGGACGGGAGCTATGTAGGTGGTGTGGCAGAAGGAGAGCGGTAGCTGCGTATCAGTTGTGGGAGAATGAGGACGGGAGCTATGTAGAACGTGTGACAGAAGTGTGGACGGGAGGTGTGTAGGAGGTGCGGTAGAGGTGAGGACAAGAGCTGTGTAGGAGGTGCGGTAGAGGTGAGGACAAGAGCTGTGTAGGAGGTGCTGCAGAAGTGAGGACGGGAGGTGTGTGGAAGGTGTGGCAGAGGAGAGGGCGGGAGCTGTGTAGAAGGTGTGGTAGAGGTGAGCACAGGACCTGTGTAGGAGGTGTGGTAGAGGTGAGGACGGGAGTTGTGTAGGATGTACGTTAAAGGTGAGGACGGGAGCTGTGTAGGAGGTGTGGCAGAGGAGAGGGCGGGGGCTATGTAGGAGGTGTGATAGAGGTGAGGACGTTAGCTGTGTAGATGTGGCAAAGGTGGAGACAGGAGCTGTGTGGGAGGTGCGGTACTAGTGAGGACGGGAGTTGTGTGGAAGGTGTGGCAGAGGTGAGGACGGGAGCTGTGTAGGAGGTGCGGTAGAGGTGAGGACAGGAGGTATGTAGTAGGTGTGGCAGAATTGAGAACAAGAGCTGTGTAGGTGTGGCAGATGTAATGACAGGAGCTGTGTAGGATGTGTAACAGAACTGCGGACAGAATCTACGTAGGAGATGTGGCAGGGGTAAGGACGGGAGCGATGTAGGAGGTTTGGCATTATTTAGGACGGAAGCTTGGTAGGAGGTGTGGCAGAGGTGAGGACGGGAGTTGTGTGGGAGGTGTGGCAGAGGTGGGAATAGGAGCTCTGTAGGAGTGCGGTAAAGGTGAGGACAGTAGCTGTGTAGGAGGTGTGGTACTAGTGAAGATGAGAGTTGTGTAGAAAGTGTGGCAGAGGTGAGGACAGGAGCTGCATAGGAGGTGTGACAGAGCTGAGAACGTGAGCTACATGAGAGGTGTGGCAAAGCTGAGGACGGGTGCTGTGTAGAAGGTGTGGCAAGGGTGAGGACGGGAGCTGTGTAGGAGGTGTGGCAGAGGTGAGGACAGGAGCTGTGTAGGAGGTGTGGCAGAAATGACAACGGTAGCTGTGTATCAGCTGTAGGAGAGGTGAGGACGGGAGCCGTGTAGAAGGTGTGGCAGAAGAGTGGACGGAAGCTATGTAGGAGGTGCGGTAGAGATGAGGACAAGAGCTGTGTAGGAGGTGCTGCAGAATTGAGGACGAGAGGTGTGTAGGAGATGTGGCAGAGGTGAGAATGGGAGCTGTGTAGAAGGTGTAGTAGAGGTGAGCACGGGACCTGTGTAGGTGTGGCAGAAGTGAGGACGGTAGCTGTGTCGGAGGTGTGGCAGAGAAGAGGACGGGAGTGGTGTAGGAGGTGTGATAGAAGTTAGGACGGGAGTTGTGTAGGAGATGTGGCAAAGGTGGGGACAGGAGGTTTGTAGGAGGAGCGGTACTAGTGAGGACGGGAGTTGTGTAGAAGGTGTGGCAGAGGTGAGGACGGGAGCTGTGCAGGAGGTGTGGCAGAGGTGAGGACGGGAGCTGTGCAGGAGGTGTGGCAGAGGTGAGGACGGGAGTTGTGTAGGAGGTGTGGCAGAAGTGAGAACGGAGCTAAGTAGGAGGGGTGACAGAGGCGAGGACGGAAGCTTTGTAGGATTTGTAGCAGAGCTGAGGACAGGATCTGTGAAGGAAGAGTGGCAGAGGTAAGGACAGGAGCTCTGTATGTGGTGTGGCATAGGTGAGGACAGGAACTGTGTAGGTGTGGCAATAGTGAGGACGTAGCTGTGTAGGAGGTGCGGTAGAGGTGATGACAAGAGCTGTGTAGGAAGTGCGGCATTAGCGAGGACGGGAGGTGTGTAGGTGTGGCGGAGGTGAGACCGGGAGTTGTGTAGGAAGTGTGGCGGGGGTGAGGACGGGAGGTGTGTAGGAGATGTTGCAGAGATGAAGACGGGAGCTGCTGTGTAGGAGGTGTGGCAGAGGTGAGGACGGGAGCTGTGTAGGAGATGTTGCAGAGGTGAAGACGGGAGCTGCTGTGTAGGAGGTGTGGTAGAGCTGAGGACGGGTGCTGTGTAGGGGTTCTGGCAGAGGTGAGCACGCGACCTGTGTAGGAGGTGTGGCAGAGGTGAGGACGGGAACTGTGTAGGGGGTAGTGGCAGAGGTGAGGACGGTGGCTGTGTAACAGAAGTGGCAGAGGTGAGGACGGGAGCTTTGTAGAAGGTGTGGCAGAGGTGAGGACGGGAGCTGTGGAGGTGATGTCGCAGAGATAAGGACGGGAGCTGTGCAGGAGGTATGGCGGAGGTGAGGACTTGAGCTGTGTAAGAGGTGTCGCAGAGAAGAGGACGGGAATTGTGGATTTTGTATGGTAGAAGTGAGGAGGGGAGGTGTGTAGCAGGTGTGGCAGAGCCGAAGACGGGAGCTGTGTAGGAGGCGTGGCAATTCTGAGGACGGGAGCTGTGTGGGTGTGGCAGAGCCGAGGACGGGAGCTTTGAAGGAGGTGTGGCAGATGTCAGGATGGAAGCTGTGTGAGAGGTATGGCAGAGGTGAGGACGGGAGTTGTGTGGAAGGTGTGGCAGAGGTAAGGACAGGAGCTGTATAGGAGGTGTCGCAGAGCTGAGGACTGGAGCTTTCGTAATGGTGTGGCAGAGGAGAGGACGGGAGATGTGCAGGAGGTGTGGCAGAATTGAGGATGAGAACTTGGTGGGAGGTGTGGCACTTGTGTTGACGGGAACTGTGTAGGTGTGGCAGAGGTGAGGACGAGAGCTGTGCAGGAGGTGTGGTAGAGGTGAGGACGAGAGCTGTGTATGAGTGTGGCAGACGTGAGGACGGGAGCTGTGTAGAAGGTGCGGTAGAGGTGAGGATGAGAGCTGTGTAGGAGGTACTGCAGAAGTGAGTAGGGGAGCTGTGGAGGTGTGGCGGAGGAGAGGGCGGGAGCTGCGGCAGAGGTGAGGACGGGAGATGTGTTGGAGGTGTCGCACAGGTGGGGACATGAGCTGTGTAGGAGGTGTGGTACTGGTGAAGACAGAAGCTGTCTAAGAAGTGTGGCAGAGGTGAGGACGGGAACTGTGTAGGTGTGGCAGAGGTTAGGACGGGAGTTGTGTAGGAGGTGTATCAGAGGTGAGGTTGGGAGCTGTGTAGGAGGTGTGGTAGAGGTAAAGACGGGAGCTGTGTACGAGGTGTGGCTGAGTTGAGGACGGGTGCTGTGTTGGAAGTGTGTTAGAGGCGAGGTCGGGAGCATTATAGGTGGGGCAGGATGTGAGACAGTGTTTAGCGACGTTTGAGGAAAGATGTGAGGGGAGGTGTAAGGCTTGGTATGAGCATTGTTTGAGGCACGGTGTAAGGACATGGTATTGGGGCTGTGTGTGAGGACCATGAGTCGGTGTGGGTAAGAGAAAGCGTGAGTCAAGGTGTAATACAGAGTGTGAGACAGGGCTTGAATTAGTCTGTGAGGTAGGATGTGAGGTAAGGTGCAAAACAGTATGAAGCGGTGTGTTACGTAAAGTAAGCAGGGTGTTTGGCTCGGTCTGCGGCAGGATGTGGAAAGGCTCGTGAAATGAGATGTGAGGCAGGTTGTGGGGTGGATGTAAGGCAGGGTGTGAGGTGTTGTGCTAGGCAGAGTGTGAGGCGAGATATGTGGTGTGTGAGGTGGAGTGTGAGTTGGGGTGTGAGGTGGGATATGTGGTGTGTGAGGTGGGGTGTGAGGAAGAGTGTGAATTAGGGTTTGAGGCAGGTTTTGCGGCACAGTGTGAGGTGGTGTGTATGGCCGGATGTGAGGCAGAATGTAAGGCCGGTTTAGGCAAGTAGTGAGATCGGGTATAAGGCAGTGCGTGGTGCAGTATGTAAGACCAGATGTGGTAGTGTGTGAGACGGTATGGGAAGCATTGCGTGAGATAAGGTCGAGGCGGAATGTGAAGCAGTGTACAGGACAGAATGTAAGGTAGAATGTGAGGCCGGGGTACTAGGCTGAGGTAGAGCGTAAAGCATTGTCTGAAGTAGATTGTAAGGCCAAGTATGGAACAGGGTTTGAGAATGAGTGTAAGGCGGTGTGAGGAATGGCGTCAGGCCAATGAGTTTGATGAGTGTGTAGACCATTAAGGGGTGTATGGCAAGTAGAGGGAAAGAATCAAGCGTCGACGTTGAAATTTGGAGAGTTCCTAGAGAGCGAAAGCAAGGGAGAGTGTGTTGGAAGCAAAGGTGAGAGAGGATAAGGGAAAAGGAGTGAAGCGTTGGTAAAGAGGAGCAAGTTGGAATTTAGAGAGTAAGGTGAGGGTAAAGAGGAGTAAAGTGGAGGTAATATAGGTGAAGAAGAATGAGGTGAAGGTGAAAGGGAGTAAGGGAAGTAAAGATGGGGGAGGCGGACGTAAAACGAAGTGAGGTGGAAGTAAAGGAAAATGAGGTGGACTTTAAATGGACGTAGAAAGGAGTTGGGTGTAGGTAAAGAGGAGTTAGGAAGCGGGAAAGAAGATTGAGGTGGAGGAAAATTAAAGAGAGATCGAACATGGTGCTGTGTGGAACTAAGAATGTAAGTTAGAAATTCGGGTGACTTCTGAAGCGATGGCGTAAAGGGTTATGGAAAGGAAATGAAAATCATCGTAAAGGATAGAAAAGTATATAGAAAGACAGATGAGCAGATAATTCCTAAGTAAATACAAGGATGTACTGATGTGGCATCAGGTTGAGACGTGAGGGGAGTGGATGGTGGACTGTTGTAGAGAGAGAGAGTGTGCGTGGGGTGGGGTAAGTGGAGGGGATACTTTGATAAATTATGAATGTCAGAGATGCAACGGGACCAGAATATCTACGCTGGCTGACGAGATGCAAGGTTAAAGTTAGGGGTCATTGTTTCAGGGGGAATGTGAGGAGGTAATCATTGTCTAACACACACACACACACACACACACACACACACACACACACACACAAAGTTACATATGGTAGTACTGATCACGGATGAAATCACTGGAGACACGATGAAGAAGGAAGGAAACACAGCAACGGACCATTCTTTTCTTTCGATGTCGTTCTTTTTATGGTAGTAGAAAATTATCAGAAATATGTGGTTTAGAAAAGTTAACAGATATCTGTGAGAAATGTAGAGTTGTGGGGTAAGACTAAGGAGGTAAACGCATTTCTGTCAACTTAACATGTAACCAAGTAGGCGCAAGTAATGTCCTTCGTGTTAGTAGTGTTCGGGCAAGACCACCTCGCTTGGACCATGGGTCTGCGTGGTCTGTATATCTATGTAACTTTGTGTAACTCAAGTGTGTTCTGAAACACGTCTTTGATGCTGATTTCAACTACTGTAACTGTTAGATCCTTCTACGTATCAGCAGTCCTGTTCAAGACGAAGTATTTTGCCTCATTCGAAAGAAAAACATTTGTCCCACGAATTTGTTTCCATGACTACGAGTGAAGTGAGGCCAGTCCAGCTGTAGCTCGCTGCTTAGATGGAAATCATCCCAGCCTTTGATAACTCTGGATACCTGTATCAAATCAACTCATTTCTTTTCATCTTAAGTTTATATGTTGATGTGGTGTGGTGTAGCTGGCTTGTATAGGAATTGTATATCAGTCCAGGAATCATAAATACCAGCTCGACGCTGGTCTGTCTACATTCTAAGGTTTTTTTTTCCAAGTCGGGCGACCAAAACCGAACATGATATCCAGGTTGGGGACACACCAGTCAGCCTTAAAGAGTAAGGATTTTGAGATTTGTATTCCAGTGTAGTTTCTAAAAATCACAGATTATTTCTCGTATTTGTTTTCATTGTTCACTCCTACTTGCCTTTAGGTCATCAGAGATTATTACACTGATGCCTCATTCCTTATTTTACGTTCCGTAGCTCAACAATATTCACACTGTAACTTGCCTCGTCATCTTCACTACCGATGTGCAAACCTTTGCAGTTATCAGTAATAGCATTCATTCATTACCTGTGATCCTCTAGTGTGTCAGTTTGTCTCGTATCAGCTTGCAGCTGTCGACGTGAAGTTTCTGTTGTACTTCTTATTTCCCAGTTTACTTTCATTGACTAATTTTCACATCATACAACGCAGCCGGGTATCATTAACATTATGACCGTTTGTATATAAGAGAACTGGTTCAAAGCCTGATCCCTGAGGCACTCCACTTGTTACGGCTAACCATTAATCACAACACTTTGTTTACAGCCAAGTCAGCCATTCCTCAACCACGTATTACAATCCCGTCTGTATAGCGTGAATGAACTTTAACTGATAATCTTTGATGCGGAAATTTGTTGAATGCTTTTTGAAAATCGAAATAATTGACAACCACTTTACCTTCATCATACGTGTTGATCATGTCTTAAAAGAGATCAGGTAGATTTGCCAGACACTAATGATTTCGTTGAAAAAAAAAAAAATGTTGAGATTTGTTTATTAAGTAGCGGTCTTGTAGATGACCTACAGTCTTTTCGTAAATGTTGGTATTGATAACTTGATCAACGTGGGATGTCAGGCAAAGTGAGAATTTCTGGTCATGAACTCATCACACTTTTCTGACGTGGGTATTATGCTGGCAAACTTCCCAATCCTCTGGAACTTTTCCTGCAGCAAGTGACATTTAAAAGAGCAGCAATTAGCAGCTCGCTTACCTCATATTTAGCTTCTTTCATTGTTCTCGGATGAAACATATCAGGTCCTGCCATTATAATTTTCATCCCACTTAGCGCTGCGAGTATCTCTTGGTCTATGTCAGTATATAGCAGAATGTTCTCTTGTAAGAATGGGACTGCAACTGAAACATGAGTTGTGCCTCTACCGGCAGATACCGTTAAACACTAAGAAAATTGCCTGGACTTCATTTCTTGAGCCAAGTCACTGTGGTTCTCCACAATTAATGGCGCAATTATGTGGGTAATGACTCTTTTGCTTTTATCAAGACTATATAATTCTTTATCGTATCTTTTTGCTGTTATTCAGTACGCTTATTTATTGCATAACATCTGCACTTTAAGACCGGTTGGAATCACCTAAGATGTTGAAACTAAACACTGGGACCTGCTGGTCAGTAACCTTTGGAGCAGATCGCTTAGTCCTTTTCGTGTAATGGCCCGGCCTTCGACCTGACGCCTTAAAGATCATGTCTAAGGCCAGGAAGCCATACTGAAGGGACGTGCTCGAAAGTTATGCCATAGTGCACAAGGGCTGTCACTATCGTGCTTCAAAGAGTAATCACAGCAGGTGAAAATTATGAGGTAGAGTGGCCATCAGATTACTGGTAAAGACAGGACTACAGTGACGTCCCGAGGGGATATGACTCTGCCCACCCGATGGTTACTGTCTACAAAACAGTCAGGAAAATATTAGAGAAACTAATATTTTTTTAGTATTTATGGTCTAAAGAACAGACACATGAATCAGCTGTGGGATGCGTTAGACGATCATTGACGTTGATGCGTATGTTGGACACGGTCAAACTTGAGGAAATAGTGCGTATCCCAGGACGAGAGGAGGAGCGTCTGAATAGCTCAGTGGTGCGGCTGGGAGGAGACAAGTCGGAGCGGCTATGTAATGACTTTAATATGAAATTTCAGCAGAGGTTTTTAGCATTCGTCGGCGTTACTATGGCAGCCGAGGGAGGCAAGTGGCAGATGGTGATGAGGTTACCTTGGGGGACGATGTGTTAAGTGGATGATGGTTAAAACTTCCTGATGCTGGGAGGGAAATCAAGTTGAGTGTGTTTGTTAACAAAAGCCTGATGACTGTGTTCCGAGAATATGATGGTGGGGCGAGAAACGTGTATTGGGTGGTGAGAGCTTTGCTGGACAAGGCGATGAACATCAGGTATTGATGTGGTGTTCTTGCCGAATGGAAATGTCGAAAGGTTGAAAGGTAGGCAGCGTCCCATGGGAGGTCATAATTATGTTACCTGCCTCGTTGTTTGTTGCCAGGAGCTTGTCCTGTCTTGGCTGCAGTAGGCTTTGGTAAATAGTGACAGAGAAAAGAGGAGAAATGTTCTGGAGGTCGATTTCTGTAACACTGTGGTCTGGATTACGACGCAGGGAGAGTGAGAAACGAACAGATTGATGCAGGGCACAGACAGGTCTGACTGGGAATGGCGCGAGTCTGTGGCACTTGGCAAGAATAGATGCAACTTGCACGGCTGAGCAGTGATGTGCATGACGGTGCTCGAAGGAACCGGTGAGTCAGAAGGGGAAGTGGAGGTGTGGCTCATCAGCCGTGGTCATGCAGGAGTGTGTGGCTCAGCGGCCGTGGTCATGCAGGAGTGTTTGGCTCAGCGGCCGTGGTCATGCAGGAGTGTTTGGCTCAGCGGCCATGGTCATGCAAGAGTGTGTGGCTCAGCGGCCATGGTCATGCAGGAGTGTGTGGCTCAGCGGCCGTGGTCATGCAGGAGTGTGTGGCTCAGCGGCCGTGGTCATGCAGGAGTGTTTGGCTCAGCGGCCATGGTCATGCAAGAGTGTGTGGCTCAGCGGCCATGGTCATGCAGGAGTGTGTGGCTCAGCGGCCATGGTCATGCAGGAGTGTGTGGCTCAGCGGCCGTGGTCATGTAGGAGTGTGTAGCTCAGCAGCCGTTGTCATGCAGGAGAGTGTAGTGTGTGTACCTTCTGGAAGACAGACGACACTCGTATTTCCTTGTGCTTAATTAAAGACAAGACATAACCACACGTTTACCTCCCATTAATGATTTGTTTTCCCTTGTCTTCCAGCAGGTGACGACAACGCCGGCCTGGGCATGACGGGCGGCGTGGGCAGCGTAGGCGGCGTGGGCGTGTTCCTCATCACCACGCAAGACGTGAGCGTCGGCCAGGAGCTCATGTTCTGGGCCCACGACCCAACTCTCGCCTGGTCCCGCAAGAAGATGGAAAAGACCAGTAAGTGAGGACTCTGTATACGTGTGTGTGTGTGTGTGTAACCCGATAATGCACGTGATGATAGGCCTGTGTTGGTGAAGCCTCCCTCACTGATGATACCCAGTTGATGGTGAAACCCAGGTGCTGGCGAACGTTCCAGAAACGCTGGAAGCCGGGTATAACAGATGTTTGGGCCATTGTCAGCTGCCGCTCTGTTACTGTTTGTGATCAGCTCGTCTGTTTGTGCATACGGGAACCCATTTCTCCGCTCTGTCATACGTCTTAACATTATTTGTTCTCTGCATTCATTGTGCTTTCGTTCCAGTCGGCCGTCGGCCATGTTATGTTGGATACATTTCCCCATCTCATTCCAGACCTTTGCTGGAGCGTCCTTGTCTCCTCTACCTCACCGGTTCCCTTAAATGTTAAGAAAATGTTTCCATAACGACATCGTAAAATCACTTAAGGAAGTTAGAATTCATACATCTTGTCTCCCGTTATTTGTTTTTTACTGCAGTGTTGGTAAGTCTGTTATTCCAGCTTGCATCTTAGCTTGTTAGCTCCAGTCCATTAGGTATGTTTTCCATTGCTTGCATTTTCACCCTTAACAGCAAGTCTCTATACTTCCCTCAAGCAGGATGACCAAAATTATGACAGAGTTATAGATCTAATATACTTAAATAATTTGGTGTCGAGTGTTTTCCCCCGTGTGGCTGAGATAGTAACCCTGACTTTCATCATCGCATGAGTCACCTCGGTGACGCTGTTGCTAACGTGGTTAGGTTACTAACATTGTGGGTGTTGTGTTGACCCAAGATTGTTAGGTTAACTCTAGATTCCTCTCATTAAGGAGGTCCTGTATCGTCCCTCCCTCCATGCAGGATAAAGGTAAGTCTCGACTCACAATGACCTCACAAGCACCACTCATCTTGCTGCCGCTGACATCTCTCAAAAAAATATCATACTTTACGTTGTGGCAGAAGCTGTTTAGCCTTATCTGGAGACACATTCTGCTGTGGTCTGGGTCCTGGGCCGTCGTCCACAAACACCATCAACAGCAGCGACTCACCCTTCAGAACACCACTGGTTTTCTTTCCTCGTATTGAAATAGTAAGTCAGACATGACAGCTCTGTCCACTGCGCAGTGGATGATGAACGACCCTGAGGTTGATCCTGAGGTGAAGTCTACCCCTCCCTTGCCCCCTTTCCCCCAACCCTATCAGTCCTCTATAGAGGAAATTAATATGTGTGTGTGTGTATGTGTGTGTGTGTGTGTGTGTGTGTGTGTGTGATTATGCATGTGTAGGTAGGTGTACTTGTGTCCTTGTGTGTGCTAGCTGGTACATTTACCCCCCCCCCCTCGTGCTAGCTGGTACGTTTACCCCCCCCTCGTGCTAGCTGGTACACTTACCCCCCCCCCTCGTGCTAGCTGGTACATTTACCCCCCCCCTCGTGCTAGCTGGTACATTTACCCCCCCCTCGTGCTAGCTGGTACATTTAACCCCCCCCCCCCCCCAAGCCCACATCTCCACGATGCTTCTGAAACATTAAAATCAATAAGTTGTGCCTCGCGATATTTACAGTAGCGGGCTGTGGCCTCCCGGACACCACCGTTTCAAATGGCATTCTATTCTTTTTTTTTTTTTTTTAACGATCGTCCATCGGTAAGGACTCGGCTACCGCGAGCTAAACGTTTTGACTTGATTATAGTAATTACAGCAGTATAATTATCATGTTTGGATGTAGAGAAAAAAGGATCAGTACAACAGATCTCATATGTATTAACAGAATACCGCTTTCCTGTGTGTGTGTGTGTGTGTGTGTGTGTGTATATGTGTCTGTGTATCTGTGTGTGTGTGTGTGTGTGTAAAAACGAAGTTATCGTACAGGTCCATTATAACGGACGGGTGCTGCCAACCGCACGAACAAAAGACCATCTGCCTAATATGTGGCTGGACACTACGTAATTGCCAACTGTTGATAAAGCGTTTTTTGTTTTGGTTTCCATGATGCGTAATATTCCAGCAATAGTTGACTAACACTCCACAGTGACAGAAGATAACAGTAGCCAAAATAACGGTACGGGAAATAAAAAAAAAAGAATAAAAACAACGTCTGTCGTTAGAGCATTTGATGGAATAAGTGAGTAAAGAGCTGAGTAGATAATGTAGATCTCTGGCCTTACCCAGTCAGGCTGGGTGTGAGTGTTCACCAGATCTCTGGCTTACCCGGTCTAGTCTTGCTGTGTGACCACATCACTTGATGTTGTGCTGGATGACAGACGCAGCACACTCGCTGTTAACCGGCCATCTCGTAGTTTCGTCTGTGTAATGTTTTGACCAAGGCTACCTCGAGGTAATTCTTCTCACGTATTCTCATTAAACTTTTGATTTAGGTACATTAATATGGCCGGCCGACCATGTTAACTATTCCAATTTCTTACGGCGGACTTCGTCATTAGTGTTGACAAGATGGACACCAGGTATTTGTAGCCTGGATAATTCGCAACTTATTATATGATCTTTGCTTCCACTTGAGGATTACCTCGGCCCTTCGAAGCACGAGTGGGACGACCCCTTGAGCACGATGGCACGACCCCTTGAGCACAAAGGTACGACCCTTGAGCACGATGGCACGACCCCTTGAGCACGATGGCACGACCCCTTGAGGACAAAGGTACGACCCTTGAGCCCGATGGCACGACCCCTTGAGCACAAAGGTACGACCCCTTGAGCACAAAGGTACGACCCTTGAGCACAAAGATACAACCCTTGAGCACAAGGTACGACCCTTGAGCACGATGGCACGACCTCTAGGGCACAAAGGTACTACCCTTGAGCACAAAGGTACAACCCTTAAGCACAAAGGTACGACCTTTGAGCACAAAGGTACGACCCTTGAGCACAAAGATACAACCCTTGAGCACAAGGTACGACCCTTGAGCACAATGGCACGATCCCTTGAGTACAAAGGTACTACCCTTGGTAGGGCTCTTGGGTATGAAGACCCGGCCTTATATTTCATAACGCTATTTCTAAAAGTATGTTACCTTATCCCTCGTCCAGTGTAACACCATTTCCCTCTCGTCAAATGACACCATTTCTTTCGTCTAGTATAATAGTTTCCCTCACTTGACATGACACCATTTCCTTCACTTAGCTTGACACCATCTTGCTCGTCTCGTCTGACACCATCTTCCTCGTCTCGTCTGACACCATCTTCCTCGTCTCGTCTGACACCATCTTCCTCGTGTCGTCTGACACCATCTTCCTCGTCTCGTCTGACACCATCTTCCTCGTCTCGTCCGACACCATCTTCCTCGTCTAGTGTGACACCATCTTCCTCGTCTCGTCTGACACCATCTTCCTCGTCTAGTGTTACGCTATCTTCCTCGTCTCGTCTGACACCATCTTCCTCGTCTCGTCTGACACCATCTTCCTCGTCTCGTCTGACACCATCTTCCTCGTCTAGTGTTACACCATCTTCCTCGTCTCGTCTGACACCATCTTCCTCGTCTAGTGTGACACCATTTCCCTTGTCTAGTATGACAATGTCTCTCACGTGGCATGACACCAATACTCTTATCTAGTGTGACACCATTTTTGTCGTCTAGTCTGACACCATTCCCCTCACGTCACATGACACCATTTCCCTCTTCATGTCTGACACCAACTCTCCCTCACGTCTGACATGACACCGTAACTGGGGTGTCCATCGTCCTCGATCCTTTCGTAATCAAAGTGTGTCGTCATGTACATAACATTTCATATATTCTCCTGCAATAGTGATAGCATGGCCGTGCAATATTCATCTGCCGATTGTGCAACATACAAGCGCCATGCGAACACCAGTTTTCACTTTGTGCAACACCTCCGCTGCCGTCCTCGCGCCAGGGACTCATTGTTCGCAAGAGAGGAAAACCTATGCAATGTGCCTACAGATTCGGCCCGACTGAAATGCTGTTCTACAGCATAAGGTATTACGTCAGGCATCTCATATCTACGTTCTAGTGTCTGAGTCGTCGGTGAGGCCATAGCGATAACATAACACTGGCGAGGTCCATGTGCCTATGTGAGAGTACAACTCCGCATATACTCCAGCGGCATTTACTACACTGAGTCAGATCCATCTGGATTACTTTGAATTCTTGATGCAAAATACCGATTACTTCCATGTGTATGATTACTATCTGTGTGTTACGAGGAGAGAGTTGTACACTCGTGTTGTCCCCGTCTCTTAACCTTGTATATATGTACTGTGTCTTTACTCCGATGCATTCACGTATACACACCCCTAGCTTATGCCATGTACCCACTCTATCAACCAGTCCTCAAGAAAAGGATGAAGAGCTCGGTGGACAGTGGACCTGTTGCCTCGACCCAGGATTCGAACCTATGCGGGTTTGATCCCAGGCTGCCCATGCATGCGTGACGGTCAGAAACAGTAACCAATACTCCACGGAGGTCTTTGTGTGTGTGTGTGTGTGTGTGTGTGTGTAAATAAAGTGTCATAAGATTTAACAGAAGGATTTCGAAAGAAAAAACGGGTGGAATCAATAGGACGAGATATAAAGATCGCAAATATCGTTGATATCTTCATACGGCCGACAGCCTAGTTGTCCAGTTGGAAGGGAGGTACGAGAAGTACTAGTACGATTGCTGACCATTGTAGGTTTATCGTATGATCCTATGGGGTGTCTGTGTGTGTGTGTCTAGATGGTTCCGAGGATACGAGTGGAGGTATGTGTGACGAGCCTCAGCAGGGGAATTGGCTGTCACCGCTGCACAGGTCAGAGTGATTTACGATTCAAGGCTGCAGATCTGGGCAGTCGTTTGGGTAAGGCGAAGATATTGCAGCTGCAGCACCATTTTTTATGAGGTGAACCTGGATGCATTTGACACAGCTCTCTGTCTTGAAGTAATGGATGCATAAATGTGAAAAGATCTGAAATTTTTGACTGGTCAAGCAAGACACGGAATCGGTCCAACAAATGACAGTTGCCAGACTGGAGCTCTCAATAGCAACACTGTCAGTCCAAGTTGGACAGTCTTTTGCTTCAAGTGCTCAAAGTTCGGGCTACGAGAGTCGGCACTCTGGGCTGATTGCATTATTACAGAAATCACACAGAGAGGATCTGGACGTTTGGAGCGAAGAGAATTTCATTTGTCCACGATGTTTCTTCCCACCGGCCGTAGCATTATGTACTTACCAAACCCAGTCCAGCAGACGACGCATCTTGAGGCTCAGACGTCAACGATATGACTTTTAACAAGAGATTGAAAGAAGGACCAAAGTTGGTCAGTGACTCCTGGTGCAGGACCGAACATGTTGAAGAATATTGAGCACGGCGGTACAACAATTGTGCACGACGGTACAACCCTTGTGCACGACGGTACAACACTTGTGCATGACGGTACAACACTTATGCACGACGGTACAACACTTGTGCATGACGGTACAACACTTGTGTAAGGTCGTGTGCAGAGAGAAATGAGGGGGGTTCACGCTTCCTTCGTCTGAGGAAGGCGGTAGGTAGCACAGATTCATATCGTCATGGGTTAGTTGTCACATCGTAAGTCTGCTGAGGAAACAAAATGTACAGACCTAAATATTATCTTATCTTCAAGAAGTACGAGACTATAACCTTCAACTATCTACAGATTATTCGTTTTTACTAAGAGCTGTAAATATTCTGGATAGAAAATGGTTATCCTGAGAGTCAGGCGGATCTTGGTCAGTCTAGAGCCATTTAAGAACAAATGATGACCTCAATGTTGCATGACGGCTTTCAGCGGCACTTGTACCTGGCATTGCCGAGCGACCTGCGATGTTCTGGGTGGATCACATATCTGTGGTGATCGTGAAATATATGTAAATGAATAAGGAAAGTAAGGACAGAGAGTTATGCCGCTTAATCATCGAAACCACTGGATCGCAATGGTTCGTTTTTTGATCAACAAAGGTGTTCAAAAAAATCCATGACACGTAAGAAGCTTAAGGCGTCGCCTCAAGAATTAACGATGTTGCTGATCGACCAGAAGAGCCAGCTACCGCAGGTATGCCTATGTTTAAGGCGTCGCCCCAGGATCTACCAGAAGAGCCAGCTGCCGCAGGTATGCCTATGTTTAAGGCGTCGCCCCAGGATCGACCAGAAGAGCCAGCTACCGCAGGTATGTCTACGTTTAAGGCGTCGCTCCAGGATCGACCAGAAGAGCCAGCTGCCGCAGGTATGCCTACGTTTAAGGCTTCGCCCCAGGATCTACCAGAAGAGCCAGCTACCGCAGGTATGCCTACTTTTTTACAAATGCAGTTGACTGTTTGTGGCCGAGTCATTGTCCAGAGGGACCGCAGCTGAGAAAAAAAGATACGTCTGTGTATCTACGTGCCTACCAGTACGGGCTGGGCGTACTGAGCTGTGCTACTCAGATGCATATTTGCTCACAAAGGCCTTGATGAGATCTACGTGTACGAGGGGAAATCCTGAAAGTGTTCGCTTGGAGAATAGCACTAATTTCGCTGGAGGGGAGAGAGAGAGAAATGAGGGTTGCTCTCCGGAGATGGAATGTCAGACATTAAACTAAAGAACATCTTTTGAGGTAAATGGACTAGAAATTCACCCTCCCGCCAGCTGCTTACCATATGGGAGGAATGTGGAAAATACAGATGAGGACAGTGAGAAAGGTTGTTAAAACCGTCTTGAACTATCGAGATTTAGATGACGGGCGTCTCAGTATGATAACGTCGTTATAAACACCCGGCCATTAACCTTTGTATCATATGATCCTTATGACCTGGAGGCACTCGCTCTGAATCACGTGCTTTTATGCAGCTCCGGTAGAGGAGGTTTTCCAGGAAGGATGATCATGGGAGACGCTGGAGGCTTGCCTGGCATTTAGAAGACCGGAGTCTTGGAAACGCTGGGCTAGACAGTATTTTCATGTTTTGCCCCTTGTGTCATAAAGTTGCTGGAAGGCTAAAGGAACGTTCAGGGCAAGGATGTGATCCTTGTAAGGGACGAGAGCAATTCCTGGAAGCGTTGGCTGCTGGCAGTGTCATGTCCTTCTTTAGGAGAGATAAGGAATGGGTCGAATGTTGGCATTGGACCGGTGTATAAGACTAAATTTTTAGAGGACGTTTCAGGAAAGATGAAGGAAATCCATATAGTCAACAATTTGGTCATAATCTTCCCTAACTTAAAATGGAGCCGCGTGTTGTGTATGTTCGTCTGTATAATGTCATGTTGATATTTGGTTTTCATCTTTCTGGGTGTGAGATGGGTTCACGTAACTCTTGTACTGATCCTACACAGAACAAAATAGCTTGTCTGGAATTATAGGGTTAAGTACGCACTATGCGTTTTACCAGACATAAAGATTACTGTTATGGTCCTGTACAGGAAGCCACTATCAGTAGTGTATGATGGTCACGAAGGTGTGGCTTACTGGGTAAAGTCGGTCCCATGAGGGCCTTAGACGTACCGCGACTCACGACTTTTATCCCCTGAATACAACGTCACGACCCTTAAGCACGCAGGTACGACCCTTAGGTGTGATGGCCTGGCCTTGACCTGAAACTTCAAAATGAAGTTACAGACCAGAGAAAAATGCCTGAGAGTTGTGCGCATCGCGTCCAAGAGTCGTTGCCTTGATCTGGTAGTTTGGTTCCTGAAAGCCATTGTGGAAATGTGCCATCAGTCTCGAGTAGCACTCGACCAACAGTTCCGCTTTTGTTCATCGTCTCCAGGAAGGTCAGCAGCAAACAGCTCATGTCTTTATCTGCGGAAATCTGTTTCGAAAATACAGTCCATTCTCAAACAGGCCCTCCTGCCTGCCAGCACAGATAACGAAAAGAATATATCTGTATGTTTATAGATAAAACATGGCTTAAAAGGGGTTGGGCTGGTACTCGGTCACTCATGCTACAAAGAGAAAACGTTAGAAGCATCCGAACTCTTGACATCATTCAAAAACTCCACATTAGGAACTTTTCCATCTGAACAGCTCCCAGTATTTCCTGTACATTTGGTATCCTGTGTGTTCCCAACTCATGTTATGGACATTATCATTCGGAACATTTGTGTCTGAAGCTTTCTAATTCTGAACGTCGCGTTCCAGCTGGAATGACTGATTGAAAATAGAGTTTGAATTTTTCTGGCCAAAATTAATGGTTTTTCCAGTTCGAGGTTTTGCTGCCAGTGAGAGTGGCCATCCTGGCCGCCACCGCCACTGGAGTATTACGTTGTCAGTGTCAGTGGTGTCATGCTGGTGTTGTCATGGGTACGGTGTGGATATTGATGCTGGTAACGTATTGTTGGTATTCTTGTTGTCACTGGTTCTGGTGATGTCATTTGTGATGGTTGATGATGTTGATGACGTTGTCACTCGGGCTAATGTGTCCCGTACTTGTCAGTAGTGCTGATGTTGCCACTAGGGATGTTAGTACAGATGTGGCCACTATATGTGGCGTCTCCAGTGGTGTTGATGTCATCACTGTTACAGTGTTGCCACTGCGAGTAGCACCACTGGTTGCCGACATTCCCACTGCTTTTGGTATGGGTGTTGTTGCTGGTGATACCAGTGGCACTGCTTTTACCAGTGGTACCATTAGTATCTGTACTACCACTGTTACAGATAGTGTGCTACTAAGAATGGTGATTCCTGCAGGAAGTGGCTTCACCAGTGGGCCACTTGTGATGTGGGGCAATGACTAGCACTTGCCTTGCCACTGCAGATGTTAGTGGGGCAATCATCCGTCAGTGTACCACTAGTTCCTTCCTGGTAAGTCAGGGTCTGTATATCGCACGTTCTTGATTATTTAGTAAATCATTCGTCTCTTTATCAATCTGTCTGTCTGCTTCTGTCTATGTATGTCTGTCTGTCTTCCATTCTATCTTTCTATCTATCAGTCTAACTGTCCACTTGTCTGTCAGTCTGCCTGTCCGTCAGCACTTTTGCAGTGGCTCTCGCATCAGCTCTTGACTAACCTCACGTTCTGAGGGACTGGTCAACATGCAGAATGCACTCCCGTCTGGGAAAAGCTGTTATAGTGAGGACAGGCTTCCAAGATGTAGCGGTTAGCGGTGCTGAACTTAGCGCATTCACGGGTCGCCCAGGGTCGAGTCCGCCGCGTAGGTTCGAATCCTGGTCTATATATATATATATATATATATATATATATATATATATATATATATATATATATATATAATCACATAATACTCTCAAACAGCAAGGAATCAAACCCCGTATTATTTGTGTGTTACCTGGGTAATCTAACCACTCAGCTATTCAGCTACCACACAAATTGCACGGGGTTCGAGTCCTTGCTGTGTAAGGGTATTATGTTCTATGAAAGTGCGCGCTCAGTGCTCTCTCTCTCTCTCTCTCTCTCTCTCTCATATATATATATATATATATATATATATATATATATATATATATATATATATATATATATATGTGTGTGTGTGTGTGTGTGTGTGTGTGTGTGTGTGTGTGTGTATCGTTCCTGAGGCCATTTATTTCCCTGTGTCATATTAGCAAATATATAAAAAAAAAAATAAGCACTAAAGTTAAAGAGAAATTCAAAGTTAATGGAACTGGACGTCTCGTGCAAAAACGGATTTGCATCTCTGGTGAAACAAAAACTGGGTTGGAAACTTCGTAGAAACTACATGAAATAAAACGACACTGAAAATGAAATAGCAGGAGAACCTTCGAGAAGCAGAGGGAGTGACCGGGTGACGTGCGTCTGTCTGGGGATGTCGTGCAGATTATTCCCCATGTCTGCCACCACCAGTCAGGGTTGAGGTCACAAGTGATCCCATTTTAATACCCAGAAGGCCCTACTGTTCTCCTTACGGGTCGACTTCCTTCCTTAAAGGTCGTACGTAAGGTTCGTACTGTCGTATTCAGGGGTCGTACCATCGTGCCTAGGGGAAACACAGACGTCGTACTCAAGGGTCGTACTGTCGTATTCAGAGGTCGTACCATCGTGCTTAAGGGTCTAAACACCAAATTTTAGCAAGAAATTATACAACCACCAGCCAGCCTTTTGATTTGCGTTACACCAAGACTTTCCACCATATTTCTTGATAATACAAACATACGTCTGCTTATAACTGGTTCTTATGTTAACACAGACGAAGTTACAAGTTCTGTACTCCTACGTAGTTAAGGCTGATGTTATAATGATATTCCATTTATGAGTGGAACTGTAACTTGTAGCATAAGGTATGACTTTTGAGCTTATCTCTCGTTGAGCAGTTATGAGCATATATCATCTACGCCCCTCTGATACCTTTCACATTTCTCAGATGTTTTGAATCTAATAGAAAATGTGCGTCATGATCTACAACAAACATGGTGTTTCTCAGTTATTAATCCGCGATGTGAACTGCCCACGGGCCGGTAGGGGAGCGGCCCTCTGGGTACCACTCTCTCCTGGTGTGTTGTTCTGGCGACACCCGAAGCCACGTTAGGCAGTTGTTGATCCTCACTGACACATGAGGGAGTGAGTAATGATGACATCACTGTGATCATAACGCCGGATTTAGTATCCAGCCACAACCCGAGTGGATTTACTTACATATTGCTGACGGAAGTGTTGTGTGAGTGCCATGATGGCATCCTTGAACACGACGGTACGACCTTTGGGTATATTAGCGAAAACGTTGGCCTGATCCTCGAAAGGTCAGGTCAAAGGCTAGATCATCATACTGAAAGGTCATACCGTCGTGCTCAACAGTGGGGAACAATACCCCTTCCGTGTTCAAGGGGTTAGAGACACTTCGAGTCAGTCAAATTCACTTGGAATTACGTATCTTCATCGTCAAGAGTTTCCCAGCATTTAGCTTTCCATCTGCAGCTGCTCCGCTACTTGACAAGGCTCATCTCGTACTGTGGGCGGTGACATCGATGTGGCAGTTAGCTTCCAAAGCTATTCTTTTCTTCCCGTGTGAAGGATTTCCCATAAAAAGATAGATATAGAAAATCTCCAAAGAATCAAATTGTTGACTTGTGCGCTCCTTATGTTTCATTGAGTAGACGCCGTGCCAAGTGGGCAGGTTTCGTTGATACTTTAGAACACCTCACTATACCCTTCACACACACACACACACACACACACACACACACACACAAGGGCAGTTGCCGCACTTGAGGATTTCATCCTCCGTTCGCCACACTGAACCGGAGAGGTTAA
Source organism: Panulirus ornatus (assembly GCF_036320965.1). Taxonomy (NCBI): domain Eukaryota; kingdom Metazoa; phylum Arthropoda; class Malacostraca; order Decapoda; family Palinuridae; genus Panulirus; species Panulirus ornatus. Next base: position 3,459,916 of record NC_092241.1, on the reverse strand, counting down.
GGGTAGTAGTTACCACACTAGAGAATCTCTTCCCACGTTCACCTCACTGAACCCATGTGGTCAGGGGAGGTAACAGTCATGTTGTTCCTAACGTTGTTACCTGACGATCACCGTCATCACCTGGAGCCACCACACTCACACCTGCAGCGTTTACTGTGAGCATCTTTAATTTCTGTATTACGCCGACAGTGTTGCCCTCGTTGTTCACATTCGTGTGTACAAATGTTTTCTTCCGTGTTGGAACTGTGTTGCGACAGTCACTGAGCACTGGCCTACTGTGACTGTTCTGCATCGGTTCACAGTGACTGCTCTGCAGTGCTCTACAGTGACTGCTCTTCATCGGTGCACAGTAACTGCTCCACACTGGACCATAGTGACTGCATTGCACTAGTCCACAGTGACTGTTCTGCACTGGTCCACAGTGAATGCTCTGCACTGGTCCACAGTGACAGCTCTGCACTGGTCCACAGTGACTGCTCTGCACTGGTCCACAGTGACAGCTCTGCAGTGGTCCACAGGCCATCACGGGAGGACAGTGGAAATATGTTAAACAGCCTCACCTTCCCCGGCCTGGAGCATCCCGTCCTCTGGCCTCCTGCTGACTGCAATCTTTCTCCGTTTTCTATCATTTCTTCCACTTCGAATGTGTTCACGTGAATTACATAATGGAACTCATGCCACATGATAGGCTTATCCGAGTTAGTCATGCATAGTGACAGCTAAAAGATGTGGTTTAAAAGGAGCTATAATGTGAGTATAAGTGAAATATGTTGGATTTTCTCTATGGAAACTACAAAACCTGGACAAGGCTATGTGTATGATCGTTAAATACAGATATGTTCGTCGAAATGGTCGAAGTAATTATTATTTGACCGCTGTGGTACACCTTGAAGGACCCATATTCTCCACAAATGAACAAAAAAAAAATTTACCACAATGAGAGAATGTAAACACTCCAAAAAATTAGTCTGAACAGTTGTGTCTCGCCTTAAAAATCTCCCTTCACGCCCCATTGCCCACAGCTTCGAATCATTAAGGAATGTATTAATCATTTTTCTGTTCATATCTTCATTAGTAGCAGCTGTTCCTTATATAAACTGGGTCTCCGGAGGTATGGAAGCACCTCCGTGGCTCGAGCTATCACACGCCGTAAACACTCGCACTAATCTCTAAGTGTTTTTAGAATGGTTTTAACGGAGCGCAAATTCTGAGCCACGTTTTCTCTGATGCATCCTGGGTCTGCCATTTGCTGTCCCTAAAATTTCGTTTTTCATGTCTTGATTTTCTTCAGGTGTTGTGTCACCTCAAGACATGTATAGGTGCATTAGCGCCTCTCTGGTCCAGAACCACATTAGGTAGAGAAACATTGTGACCCGTGAGAAAATGTGGTGATATTCTCTGAACATCGCTTTATCATTACTTTAATATTTCACCAAGTTTATAGAGGCCAACACCACTCCAGGGATCAACACACCCTCCTGAATTACTTTCGTACGTCCGGGTTACGTAAGTCCTGCTTTCAATGCCCCAAGTGGGAAGTTTTATGACATTCTATTTTTCTAGCGAATTTTCATATTAGCAACAGCTACTCATATTACACGATGGTGCTCAATAGCTGAGGAAGGATCACCGTAGCTCGAAATAGTTGTGTTCTAAAGACCAGAGGTAATATCTTAGTGAGAGAAAACGTGAACCGAGCAGTGTGCCTGAGCGTTTTCTCTTTGAATACCCAGAACTTCAATTTTTCTTACTTTTCCATTTTAAGTTTGACTATGATATTTCACAGTACCTTTAGATTTCTCCTATGAATATTTCTTGCTTTTCGTTTGAATTTTCTTCACTGTAATTTGTATGAATTTTTATTACGCAGGAAAGAAAACACGTTAGAAATAAGGCGTTATGTAAACATATGACAGAGGGATAGCTGGCAGTGTAAGAAACAAAAAGGGATCGTAAACTGTAATTTCTTCAAGTTGATCATCACTTATATCCTCTTCTTACTGCTGCAGTGGTTTTAGGTGGAGGATACATATGTTGCAGATTAGTCATCAGGATTAATTGAATTTAGAAAAAAAAAATGGTAATCGAAGCATTTCATTTTATTTTTTCAAGTTACCCATCGAACGCAGAGATGGAAATATTTACTCTTTCTGCTTAAGACGATTTCCACATACCCACCTGAAACGGCTCCCACTTACCACACGTTGGGATCTAAGTGCGCTCATTTTTGCCTGATGGTAACCAGTCATAGGTGGTTAGTCTGTTTCGGAAAGAGAGTCGCACAGACACACAGACCAGGCAGACACAAGGCCCAGGAAAGATGGTTTGACTTAACACTACCGTAAAAGATGCAGTGCCCATAAAAGCAGTAGAAGAAAGGAATAGAAAAGCAAAGCCACTCTCCCCATCCTCCACTCCATTCGGGAACACTCTGGACGAGAAACAGGTAGAAAAAAATACTTTGCAGGAGTAATATGCCTGAAGGAAATCTTTATAGGAACGTCAGAGGTTAGAGTGAGCGTGAATGACATGCATCTCGTCACCAAAGACACGCATCCCTTCACTTTCTACTAAAAAGATAATAGTAATGATAAACTTTGAGCTCCAGCCTCGTGACTTACTGTGTCTATATTATTCCTGATGTGGAAAGATGATACAATACTTCCCTCTTGTTCCTATAAAGCAGGTGACACACGTTAATCAATGTTGATAAGTCTCCTCAACATGGTCAGGCCGGAGATCGAGAGGTTGGGAAGGTAGCATGATACACCATCACGTCATGATGATTATATTGTGGGGAAACATTCGGTACTGGAGAGTGATAAGCGATGATCAAGGCTAATTCTGAACATATCAACAGTCCTGCTCTAAACAACACGTCCCGGGAGAGAGAGAGAGAGAGAGAGAGAGAGAGAGAGAGAGAGAGAGAGAGAGAGAGAGAGAGAGAGTGTATAAGACAGACTGAACGTCACTTTAGGTCTGAGGTGTATCGTAGGATTTGGTTGTTTGACGGACATCAGATGGAGCGTGTCTCTGCTGTGGGTGCCGCGCTGTCACAGAGGGATTCGACTGGTGCTTTTGGTAAAGTATTTCATCCTCATGTCAGGTAACCATCGTCTGTTGCCACACATCATAAGGGCTTAGACAGTACAAATTCTGCTTTCTATGAGATCTCTCTGCTGTCGTAGGAGTAATATGTTTACTTCTATGCATAAAAACGACCCACAAGTTGTCGTTCTAACCCAGTGAGGAAAAAAAAACGACCTCTGCTCTTGATAAGGATTAATTCCTTTCCTCGATGACTGTGTCTTATGATGAACTAAGGACTCACTGTTGCGAGAGCTCATCCAGAATACGGGAGGTCACTGTGGTAGCGTCTCCCGTCACACCTGACACAAGTGGGTCGGGGGAACTGCCTGTGTGTGTTGTGCTTCCAGTCTGCCGCGTTATCTGGCAGTGCCATCTGACCTTAGCTTCCTTTGATAACCTCGTGATCAAGGTGTTACGACCCCTGGGCACGGCAGTACGACCCCTTGGGCACGACAGTACGACCCCTGGGCACGGCAGTACAACCCCTGGGCACGACAGTACGACCCCTGGGCACGGCAGTACAACCCCTGGGCACGACAGTACGACCCCTTGGGCACGGCAGTACGACCCCTTGGGCACGGCAGTACAACCCCTGGGCACGGCAGTACAACCCCTTGGGCACGGCAGTACGACCCCTTGGGCACGGCAGTACGACCCCTTGGGCACGACAGTACGACCCCTTGGGCACGGCAGTACGACCCCTTGGGCACGGCAGTACAACCCCTTGGGCACGGCAGTACGACCCCTTGGGCACGACAGTACAACCCCTGGGCACGGCAGTACAACCCCTTGGGCACGGCAGTACAACCCCTTGAGCACGGCAGTACAACCCCTGGGCACGGCAGTACGACCCCTTGGGCACGGCAGTACAACCCCTTGGGCACGGCAGTACAACCCTTGGGCACGGCAGTACGACCCCTGGGCACGGCAGTACAACCCCTGGGCACGACAGTACGACCCCTTGGGCACGGCAGTACGACCCCTTGGGCACGGCAGTACGACCCCTTGGGCACGGCAGTACAACCCCTGGGCACGGCAGTACGACCCCTTAAGACTGAAGGTTACGACCCTGGCCTTTGACCCAGAGGTCACGCTACCCATAGGTCGTACCGTCGTGTCCAGAAGAGTGGAGTCACACTGAGTGACGTCATATATCCACAAAGTGTTATCTGAGATATCCACGTTATCTGAGATATCCACGTTATCTGAGATACCCACGTTATCTGAGATATCCACGTTATCTGAGATACCCATGCTGTACTTCATACTCTTTCATCAGAATCATCCTTGTTATTACACTAGTTATCCTCACTTCCCCGTCTGAGTGCCTCTCACGCTGTAATTTGAATCATCCATGCTCTGTTACCCTAATTACCCACACCCTATAACCTGAATTATTTATGCTCTGTGAAACTAATTATTCACGGTCTCTACCCTGAATTATCAACGCCCGGCACCCTGAATTATCCACGCTCTGTTGAGCTCATTGTCTATACTCTGTAACCCATAATTACTTATGATCTGTAGAAATTATTTCTCTCTGAAATATCCAGGTCCCTGTATCCTGAACCATCCACTCCCCTGTATCCTGAACCATCCACTCCCCTGTATCCTGAACCATCTACTCCCCTGTATCCTGAACCATCCACTCCCCTGTATCCTGAACCATCTACTCCCCTGTATCCTGAACCATCCACTCCCCTGTATCCTGAACCATCCACTCCCCTGTATCCTGAACCATCCACTCCCCTGTATCCTGAACCATCCACTCCCCTGTATCCTGAACCATCCACTCCCCTGTATCCTGAACCATCCACTCCCTTGTATCCTGAACCATCCACTCCCCTGTATCCTGAACCATCTACTCCCCTGTATCGTGAACCATCCACTCCCCTGTATCGTGAACCATCCACTCCCCTGTATCCTGAACCATCCACTCTCCTGTATCCTGACCCATCCACTCCCCTGTATCCTGAACCATCTACTCTCCTATATCCTGACCCATCCACTCCCCTGTATCGTGAACCATCCACTCCCCTGTATCCTGAACCATCTACTCTCCTATATCCTGAACCATCCACTCCCCTGTATCATGAACCGTCCACGCCCTGTACTCTGAATCATCCACGCTCTGTATCCTGATTCATCAACGTTCTACATTCTGAATCATCTAAGTTCTGTGTTATTGACCGCCCATATTCTGTATCCTGAATCATCCACGCTCTGTACACTGCATTCCCCACACATTGCACGCTGATTCATCTATGTTCTGTTACATGAATCAGTCACCAAGACTCTTTACCGTGAATCATCCACACTTTCCACCCTGAATAACCCAGACTCTGTACCCTGAACCACTGACACTCTGTACCCAGAACAGACCACATTCTGCACCCTGAATCATCCACACCATAAATTACCCACACTCAGTAAAACACCCCCACATTGTACCGTGAATCATCCACACTTCGTATCCTAATTCATCCATTCTCTGTACCCTGAATCATCCACTCTCTGTACCCTGAATCATCCACTCTCTGTACCCTGAATCATCCACTTTCTGTACCCTGAATCACCAACACTCTCTAACAAGAATCACCCACACTCTCCAACCTGAATCACCTACACTCCGTACTCTGAATCATCCCCATTCTGTAACCTGAATCACCTACACTGTGTAACCTGAATCATCAACACTTTGTATCCTAAATCACCCACACCTTGTACCTTGAATCACCAACACCCTGTACCCTTAATCACCCACACTCTGTAACTTTTAATCACCCACACTCTCTACCCCAGAATGAACCACTCTCTGTACCCCAGGATCACCCACACTGTACTTTGAATGCCCCCCCCTCCCCCCTTTTCCTTTCATCTAACTTAGCCAAGCTCTTTGACCTTAATTAAACCACATCCTAAACCTGACCACTTAGCTGAGGTCTCTGGCAGCAGCAGCAGCAGCAGCAGCAGCTGCCTCAAAATAAGGTCTCCAGCAGAGTCATCTCTCGTGTGCTGCTCTGGCTACTATGTATGGTAAATATATCGTGACATTTTCCTCCAGGTCGCTGGAATGATAAGACATTGTGGATTTTTCATTGCCTCTTTTTCTCTCTTCTTTTGAGAAGAAAACGTTTGCCTGTGTCTTTAATATTCTTTAAGAATATTTGTGGTATAGGTAATGCATCAGGTTGTTTTGTTTCTTTGCTGTGAGGCTGTGTCGTTATTTATGCTTCTTGAAGACACTCTTTCGGGAGATGAATGCCAGTGTTTCCTCAGCTGCTGGTGTTGGCAGGAGCAGCTATCTGGTTGGGTGGAGTACCTTCTGATCTCGCCAGGAGCAGCTGTCGCCCTGGGGTAACTCGAGCCATGAATGCTTCCAGCACAAGAATGCTTACACCCCCGTCCATGATCATTCTAGACTGAGACAAAATCTTCGTATACACATCAGGAAGCACATCAGAAACAGTGCTTGATGAGAAAGACAAGTGATGACGCTTTATTCAGTTCAGTAATGAAGGAGGGAAGCAGGTCATCTATAGCAGCCAAGAGAGGGAAGAGGACAAGTTATTTACTGTACTTTGTGCATATAAATTGACTCCCACGGGTTTCCTTGGCTTCTTATCAATGAAGGAGGGTAAAACTCTGTCTCATTGTTCGCAAAGATAGTTATCATTAAAGGAATAATGCAATACACTTCGGCTACTTCGGTTGACGCAGTACTCTCCAGCTGGAAAAAAATGAAAGGCATTGTCGACTTCGGATGGATTCGTACGACCCTTGGATCATGATGGCCTGGCCCTTGACCCGACCCTTGAGTTATAACGGTACGACCCTTGGATCATGATGGCCTGGCCCTTGACCCGACCCTTGAGTTATAACGGTACGACCCTTGGATCATGATGGCCTGGCCCTTGACCTGACCCTTGAGTTATAACGGTACGACCCTTGGGTTATGACGGCCTGGCCTTTGAGCTGATCCTCAAGGGTTAGGTTAGTGACCAAAACATCATAACCCAAGGCTGGTATCGTCCTACTCCAGACTCGTGCCGTCCTACTCCAGGCTCGTGCCGTCCTACTCCAGCTCGTGCCGTCCTACTCCAGGCTCGTGCCGTCCTACTCCAGGCTCGTGCCGTCCTACTCCAGGCTCGTGCCGTCCTACTCCAAGCTCGTGCCGTCCTACTCCAGGCTCGTGCCGTCCTACTCCAGGCTCGTGCCGTCCTACTCCAAGCTCGTGCCGTCCTACTCCAAGCTCGTGCCGTCCTACTCCAGGCTCGTGCCGTCCTACTCCAGGCTCGTGCCGTCCTACTCCAAGCTCGTGCCGTCCTACTCCAGGCTCGTGCCGTCCTACTCCAGGCTCGTGCCGTCCTACTCCAGGCTCGTGCCGTCCTGCTCCAGGCTCGTGCCGTCCTACTCATTCCGTAGAGTCGTATCGTCGTGCTCACGATGTTAAAGGTGCGCGTATTTACCAGTGTGGCCAGTAGTGAGGGAGAGAGGCTCCAGCCCTGGCCATGGAGCGAGTATGTATGATGAGCGAGTATGTATGATGGTGCAGAAGTTGAGGGGTTCTAGTGGACCGCTGAGTGTCTGTTGAGAAACGATGGTGTAAAAGTTAGCTTGGTTGTTCTTGAGTGTATGTGGGGAAGATGATGATGAGTGCGTGATGGGACAAGAGTGCGTGCTAGGACGGAAGTGTGTGTGGAGGGAAGAGATCAACAAAGGGAGGACTGTTTTATTCTTTCCGTTGCTTTAAGGATTGTTGGAATATCCTTCTATTAATGGTTGATCATGGGATAATGGGTTGCTAGGAATCTGTTGATGGAGATTAATGGTGGAAGTGCCTTCATTAGTGATGAGTCACGCTATGTGTGGTTGGTAGGCAGGTGGGGTCGACCGCTTCACCCCTTCTAGGTTTGGAGGTGCATTCGTAAGGAAATCAGGACGTCATCACGAATACTAGAGGCAACGAGGCGACAGTACTTACCATCGGCCTTAAAGAAAAGATACTCCATACCTCCTGATGTGAACTGTGATGCCCAGATCTACTGTTTGATCTTTTGGAGGCTGAGGAACAACGCTGGCCGACGCCTGTTAAGGCAAGAGAATGCTGGCCCCACACGGTACTCTGTATGGTGGGTGCAGGTCGTGGTGCACTGTATGTGGTCGTAGTGATGTTAACAGATAAGTATATGTTGGTGGTGGTTGATGATTATAATGATAATGGTGACAATGATATTAGAAGCACAATTGATTATTATCATTATTTTATTATCATTATTATCATCATTATCATTACTATTGTTATCATTATTATTATTATTATCATTATTATTATTATTATTATTATTATTATTATTATTATTATTATTATCATTATCATCATCATCATTATTATTATTTATCAGATCATGATTATCATTATCATTATTATCATTATTATTATATTATTATTATTATCATTATTATTATTATTATTATTATATTATTACTTTTATTATCTTTATTATTATAATTATTGACACACTGTCAGTGGACTGAACCAGGGTATGTGAAGCATCTGGGATAAACCATGGAAAGGCCTGTGGGGCCTGGATGTGGATAGGGAGCTGTGGTTTCGGTGCATTACACATGACAGCTAGAGAATGCATGTGATCGGATATGGCATTTCTTCGTCTCTTCTTGGCGCTACCTCTCAAACGAGGGAAACGGCGATCAAGTATAAAAGAGAAATGGGAAGGTGACTGACGCGGGGAATGGATAGAATCTACTTGTTCAAACCACTTAACTCTAAATATCTTCACCACGCCTCTCTCTCTCTCTCTCTCTCTCTCTCTCTCTCTCTCTCTCTCTCTCTCTCTCTCTCTCTCTCTCTCTCTCTCTCTCTCTCTCTCCTCACACTTTAGCGCCTCTACCATCTTCTGTACTTTCTCTCTATGGGTTCTTCATCGCCGCCTCGTCTTCCCTCTGTATGACCATCGTAAAGGTTGGCGTCGAGGTGGTAGAAGTCCCGGTCTCGAGGACTCTCCGTCTCGCATCGTTCATAATAGAACACCTGGCTTCAGTCTAGGGATCAGTTGGCCTCCTTTCTACTCAACATATTCTACTCGCGCTCTCCTCCTCCTCCTCCTCCTCACACTTCCAGAAACCCACCTAATAGACTTCCTCTCCCTATTCGCTGTCGCTCTGCCGGTTGTTGTGGGTGTTTGTAGTGATGATGGATGGGTGGGTGTGTACGATAGTGATATGTGCATTTGGTCGTGTTTGGGTATTACAATATATTAAAAGATAGAGAGAGACGAGATGACTTCTGACCAATTCATCTGTTGGAGGACGGTAGTAGGATCCTGAACTTCTATTCTATATAGATTAACAAAAGACATAGTTAACCAGAAGGCTTCCGTCCCATCTTTTAAGCACTCCTTGTGACACATCAGCCGGATGGTCAGTCCCTACGAAGCAAGGTCATTTAGTATGGACAGAGGGCACTCATGTGGAAATGTTATGGAAAAGGATGACTGGAAAACACATTTGTGATCCAACTTTATCTGTGTGATGTGTTTTAGCCTGTAGTCTGTAAAGGAAACTAAGAAAAAAATATGTATATCCTGTTCGTCATTCTTTGTATTTACTAATGATCAATGTCGTTTAAAGTATTTCTTTAACTGTGATTTCAAGGTATTCTACAGCTTGATAACGAAAAATGTCTGGTGGTAATTCATTCAAATATTCCCGTAAATCTGGTGCTGAAAAGGAATGTCTTGCTTGGAAGTTACATTCTGCTTAACTGTTCAGCGTTATTTCGGGTCAGTTATTTTTACCGTTGAAAGGTTTTCGTGAATGACAGTTAAAATTATCGTTTTGAAAACTTCTTTCAAATCTCTCTGGCGTCCACATTTTTTTTTTTAGAGAGAGAGAGAGAGAGAGAGAGAGAGAGAGAGAGAGAGAGAGAGAGAGAGAGAGAGAGAATCATTATTTCATTCTTTACACATATGATTTGGCAGCAGATTTGGTTTTGTTGCTCATCTTTGTATTCGTTCTAGCTTTTCTTCAAGTTATCTTTAATCGTTTAAAACTTCTTTCGGGTCTCTCTGGCGTCTGCATCTTTTATTCTTCTTTAAAAAAGGATATAAGCCAATATTTCTTGATTCTTTCTTATATGCCTTATTTTGTAAGCAACAGATGTGATTTTGTTGCTCTTCTTTGTACTCGTTCTAGTATTTCTTCCTCTCTGAATAAAATTTGTTAACCAGAACTGAACAACGTACTGCAAACGTATTCATACTAGGGCTTTGTGAACAGTCAGTAATGTCTCGTATTTGGCTTATGTTTCGAGCTATGAAGCTAAACATTCAGTTCACTTGGTGTATATAGTGGTAGTAGTGTGTGCACATGGTATTGGTAACAGAGGTGCTTAAGGTGGTGGTGGGGCATATATGGGGGGGGGGCGTATATGGTGGTAGTGGGGTGTATATAGTAGTGTTGGGTGTATGTGGTGGTGGTGGGGTGTGCATTTGGTGACGGTAAAAGGGGTGCTTATTGTGGCGATGGGGCTTATATGGTGATGGTGGGGTGGTATATGGTGGTGATGGTGAGAGAGGTGTTTATATATATATATGAAACTGCAGAAGCTGGTGACTGAGTTTGGTAAAGTGTGTGGAAGAAGAAAGTTAAGAGTAAATGTGAATAAGAGCAAGGTTATTAGGTACAGTAGGGTTGAGGGTCAAGTCAATTGGGAGGTGAGTTTGAATGGAGAAAAACTGGAGGAAGTGAAGTGTTTTAGATATCTGGGAGTGGATCTGGCAGCGGATGGAACCATGGAAGCGGAAGTGGATCATAGGGTGGGGGAGGGGGCGAAAATTCTGGGGGCCTTGAAGAATGTGTGGAAGTCGAGAACATTATCTCGGAAAGCAAAAATGGGTATGTTTGAAGGAATAGTGGTTCCAACAATGTTGTATGGTTGCGAGGCGTGGGCTATGGATAGAGTTGTGCGCAGGAGGATGGATGTGCTGGAAATGAGATGTTTGAGGACAATGTGTGGTGTGAGGTGGTCTGATCGAGTGAGTAACGTAAGGGTAAGAGAGATGTGTGGAAATAAAAAGAGCGTGGTTGAGAGAGCAGAAGAGGGTGTTTTGAAGTGGTTTGGGCACATGGAGAGGATGAGTGAGGAAAGATTGACCAAGAGGATATATGTGTCGGAGGTGGAGGGAACGAGGAGAAGAGGGAGACCAAATTGGAGGTGGAAAGATGGAGTGAAAAAGATTTTGTGTGATCGGGGCCTGAACATGCAGGAGGGTGAAAGGAGGGCAAGGAATAGAGTGAATTGGAGCGATGTGGTATACCGGGGCTGACGTGCTGTCAGTGGATTGAATCAAGGGCATGTGAAGCGTCTGGGGTAAACCATGGAAAGCTGTGTAGGTATGTATATTTGCGTGTGTGGACGTATGTATATACATGTGTATGGGGGGGGGGGTTGGGCCATTTCTTTCGTCTGTTTCCTTGCGCTACCTCGCAAACGCGGGAGACAGCGACAAAGTATAAAAAAAAAAAAAAGATAAAATATATATATATATATATATATATATATATATATATATATATATATATATATATATATATATATATATATATTGGAAAGGATCACAATTTTGCGCTTGATCAAGATATTCCTATGAGTCCACGGGGAAAATGAATCACGAAAAGTTCCCAAGTGCACTTTCGTGTAATAATCATATCATCAGCGGAGACACAAGAGAGAAATAGAACAGTCAGTTGATATACATCGAAGAGACGAAGCTAGGACGCCATTTGGTAAACATGTGATTGTCCAAAACATACCACATGTTTACCAAATGGCGTCCTAGCTTCGTCTCTTCGATGTATTTCAACTGACTGTTATATTTCTCTCTTGTGTCTCCCCTGATGATGTGATTATTACACGAAAGTGCACTTGGGAACTTTTCGTGTTTCATTTTCCCCGTGGACTCATAGGAATATATATATATATATATATATATATATATATATATATATATATATATATATATATATATATAATATCCCAGGGGATAGAGGAGAAAGAATAGTTCCCACGTATTCCCTGTTTGTCGTAAAAGGTGACTAATACGGGAGGGAGCAGTGAGCTGGAATACCTCCCCTACAGTTTTTATTTTCAAAAAAGAAGGAACAGAGAAGGGGGCCAAGTGAGGATTTTCAGTCAAAGTCTCGGTTCACTGTTGTTGATGCTACCTCGCTAAAGCGGAAATGGCAAATATGTATGAAAAAATTATATATATATATATATATATATATATATATATATATATATATATATATACAAATATATGTATATGTGTGTGTGTGTGTGTGTGTGTGTGTGTGTGTGTGTGTGGTGGTAGGGGTGTTTATGGTGTCAGTACGTAGTAGCACAACAGATCGCAGAGCGCCAGTTTTCCAGGGTCTTGGTTATCTGTTGTGTAACTCTAGAGTGAGGTTGTTCTGAGTAGTTAAGATAATGATAGAGCAGTAAGCAAAATTACAAGCAAATAAGCAAAATATATACAAAAAGATAGGGCAATAAGCAAAACAAAAACGCTTGCAGTGCTGAAGTAGAGCAAAATATGGTATTGTACAAAAGCAGAAATTAAATGGGATGTTTTTTGGCTGTTGTTTGTACTATTTCAATACAGGTCACCGCACTGTATTGCTGTACACTGCCAGACTGCGATACGGTTTGGCATGGATGTGGTGGAGGCGGAGGTATACTGGTGGTGACCGTGCACACTGCAAGGGACTGGAGGCCATGTCTGCCGTGTGTCATAAGACAGGGAACAAGAGCATTATCTCTGGGATCTACACTGCTGTGTTGTTTATGAAGACGTTTGAACAGTTGAACAGTCTTGATTTTCGATGAAATATTGGCAGACATGACCCTCTTGATGGAGCGCTGCTTTCACTGTTCAGTTTTAGTGTGCCTCTCTACACTGTCGCACCAGTGTGCACTTCTGAGTGTACCTCTCCAGTGAAACACTGTCACATCAGCGATCATGGAAACCCGCTCCTCAACCCGTCAGCCATCTCCTTGGCTGGCAGGACACCAGGAGGCCGTTAGATGGTGCCACCAAGCCAGGCCACTGGTTCCCTCACCCTGGCCCAGGTCTCCACGGTGAGGCCAACGTCAGATGTTGATGATATTGGTCCAAAATAGAGTAAAGAAAATGAGCGGTTTTCCCCCCAGACATTTGTTTCCATGAGGCTCCATTAAGCCCATCATGAGTCCCTTGAGGTGTACTTTAAGCCCCCCTGCGAGGCATCGATGTTCACTTAGGGGCCCTGGAACTCCTCCCAGAGGGTTATCCAGTCTCTCCCCGCTCCCCAGGGGACGCGCTCAGCTCTGCCCTGGTGCTCCCCGGCCTGGACGGCAACCGGAGGCCGGGCCGGTGGCAGTAATTGTTCCTTGTTGTGGCTCGCTAATGCCCGCCACCACCTTAACGTCACCCTCTGGACTCGTTACCCTAGTTTTTGCTGTGATCGGGTCGTGGTTGTTCGTCCGCGAGTGGATCTTGTGTAGTAGCGGCTGTTCGTCCGTGAGCGGGTCGTGGATAGTAGTTGTTATTCGTCCGGGAGTGAGTCTTGGATGGTAGTAGTTATTCGTCCGTGAGCAGATCTTGGATAGTAGACGGAAGTGAGTCTTGGATAGTAGTCATCATTCGTCCTTGAGCGAAGCTTCGTTAGTAGTGGCTGCTCGTTTCTGATAGGTATTGGGCATTCGTCCGTGAGCGAGCCTTTGATGATAGTAACATTATTCGTCCGTGAGCGAGTCTTGGATGGTAAAAGTTATATGTTCGTGAGCTAGTGTCAGATGGAAATAGTTATATTTCCGTAAGCGACTTAGATGGTAGTGGTTATTCGTCCGTGAGCGATTTGCAGTACGTCCGTGAACGAGTCATACACGGCAGAAGTTATTGGTCGCGAGTGAACTCCGATTAGTAAAGGTTATTCGTCCCTGAGAAAGTAATGGCTAATCGTCCGTGAGTGTGTCTTGATAAGTAGTGGTTATTCGTCCGGTAGGGACCTTTGGCAGGCTGAGGGGGGGTTGTTTGTGCACGCACGGAGACCATTGTGCAAGTTACACCTTAAACAGTCTGACTCTCCATCACCTTGGGTCTGTTGGCGTGACCTTAGGTGATCGGGTTAATGGTCACTCCTTCATACCCAGTGGTCGTACCGTTGTGCTGAAGGATCGTACCGTCGAGCTCAAGGATCGTACCGTCGTGCTCAAGGATCGTACCGTCGTGCTCAAGGATCATACCGTCGTGCTCAAGGGTCGTACCGTCGTGCTCAAGAATCGTTCCGTCGTGCTCAAGGATCGTACCGTCGTGTTGAGGGATCGTACCGTCGTGTTGAGGTATCGTACCGTCGTGTTGAGGGATCGTACCGTCGTGTTGAGGGATCGTACCGTCGTGCTCAGGGATCGTACCGTCGTGTTGAGGGATCGCACCGTGGTGATGGAGGCCTGCTCGAGGCAAAACATGTGCTACGCCTCTGATGTTCAGGATTTGCTGGTTTGAGGTTCATCCCATCCTGAAATTACCTTCACTTTAACTTTACGAACATATTAGTTACCATGATCATGTACACGTTCTCTCTCTCTCTCTCTCTCTCTCTCTCTCTCTCTCTCTCTCTCTCTCTCTCTCTCTCTCTCTCTCTCATTATATATATATATATATATATATATATATATATATATATATATATATATATATGTATATATATATATATATATATATATATACATACACGTCAGACATCCAGTACATTAATGGTATTATCAAGACAGACAACAACGAAGGTCATGCAAATCGCGACTGAAATGATACAGCGTCTGGGTCATGACCCACGCTAGTTATTCTCACTGTGAGGTCTCACTACTTAAACAATGACCTCCTTTGATGTCAAGTCTTTTGGCACTTTTGTATGACACGGGTGTTACTGATAACAGTACAACAGGTGGTAGTAGTAGTAGTAGTAGTAGTAGCGATAGTAGTAGTAGTAGTAGTAGTAGTAGTACCAGAAATAGTAGAAGTAGTAGTAATTGCAACGCCTTCCTCGATAAGGGGTCAGACTGCTGGAGGGATCTTTCCGACCTTCATTCCACCTGCAAGATGGTGCTTTCTGCTGCGACCCTCCTCCTTCACCCTCCCTCTTCTGATGTACTTAGAGGCCTACAAAGGTAGGAAGGGGCGCTGGACTGGTATAAACAGGGACCGGGAACTTGCCAGGTCCCATCTGAGGTATCCTGAGCTTGGAGCAATGGCCTGTGGCTTTCCAGGTCCCATCACGGGTATCCTAAGACCGGCTAGGAACCTGGGACATCCCAAGCTCAATCACTGGTATCCTGAAATTGGACAGGGACCTGGGACTTACTAAGTCCCATCACAAGCATCCTGAGCTGGGAGCAAGGGCTTGTGGCTTACCAGGCTCCACGACAGATGTCCTGAGATTGGGCCAGGGACCAGGGGCTTACCAGGCTCCATGACAGGTGTCCTGAGATTGGGGCAGGGACCTGGGGCTTACCAGGCTCCATCACAGGTGTCCTGAGATTGGGGCAGGGACCAGGGGCTTACCAGGCTCCATGACAGGTGTCCTGAGATTGGGGCAGGGACCAGGGGCTTACCAGGCTCCATGACAGGTGTCCTGAGATTGGGGCAGGGACCTGGGGCTTACCAGATCCCATGACAGGTAGCAGGTATAGGCCTGGGTTGTGCAAGGCGAGGGCTCGAGCTTCTCCAGGTCGATCATAGGTCATTGTTAATCAATGTCGACCCACCCAGCTAATGGGTATTGATGCTGGGCCTCGGGTGGTGACGGTCCTCGGGTAACATTCTCATGGTGGACAGGAGAAGCTACGCTGCTCATGGTTACCTTTATATGTAAGAATATATATACCGAGAATCACTTACTAATACTGTCATCTTCAGGGATACAGACATGATGTGCCTGTACCCACTGAAGACGTCAATTATCACGGAAGTGCTCGGATCCTCGTATTTGATTTTCCTTGTGGCTGCCAGCATAGTTCCGAAGTACGTGTTATTGTGTGATTTACGAACACTCCTCATCCTAAGCGAGATTTGTGTGTGTGTGTGTGTGTGTGTGTGTGTGTGTGTGTGTGTGTGTGTGTGTGTTTATTTCTATCTTCTGAAAACTATAGATATGGAAACAAAGATTATTTCACAATAAACATAGTTTTCTTTGTCTGTGAGGCAAGAGTGATCACAGCACCAGTACTGATATAGACAATGGCAGCGAGTGTTAAACTCTGTCACAAATGTTTAGCTTGGAAGCAACATCACAGTGGACAGCGCCAGGAACCTGAGTCTTGTATGAGCTACTCAACAAATGTGTATAGTCATACATCACGAGCCTCTCAGTGATCCTCCTTATAGATACTCCCCTCGTATGTGTTCGCCAAGTGACACGCCTGAGAGACGGCAGTGGATAGATCTTTTTTTCTCTTTTAATTTCTGAACTGGAAGGTCGAGTCTTTGATGCTGATTAAAGGCTCAGAACTCTTTATTATCATTTTTGGTGTGTCGCTGATGAGCAGATGGGAGTAGAGAAAAAGCGGACGAAGTTTTCGGGGAGGTGTAGAAGTCACCTGCGGACTGCAGGTGGGTTGAAACCTTCCAAGAACCGTCGACCATTTATACGACAGATCAAAAGTTTTGATGAGGACGATGATGGCGTGCAGGGAGCCACTCACCGACCCTCTGCCAGGCAGATCAACGTTGCAAAGGTTTATGTACAAGAATCTGCATCATTGATGAATGTGTCAGCCGTGTAGTCACCTACGTCCTTCCTGGGGAGGTCAGGTAAAAGACATGTAGTACCCGATGTTGTGTGGGACGCCGGTGAAGCGTGTCAGTAGCAGTGGAACTGGTCTTGTGGACGAAGGTTAACACTTACAGATGATCCCACACTCACGTTAGGAGGCAACATATAGTCGAGTCTGTGTATACCACCTCCTTCATATGTTGCTCAGCGGCAGTTGAAGGTGCTTAGTGCAACTTGATAGGTACATAGCTGGCTCGTCCACTGTCGACGTAACCCACTGTAAGATAGCTAGATGACACATGACACGTAGAGCCATGTCAGTATGATGAGTGATATCATGCTGTACTACAGGCTTCTGGGGTCAGTATGATGTGTGAACTCCTGTGAACATGTTGCTAAGGTCGACGTTATTCTTTCGACTGTCACGTTTGCAACCAAGTCTGTCATGCACTTATGTCATCCTTCACTTCTCCCGTGGCATGACACAGGTGCTGACGGTGTAAGACATGTTACCCCCATCTAAGAAGCAAAACATACACGCCTGCAAAACTCCATCGTCTCGGAATAACAAGACACATTTCATAACTACGAGTCAACATACACTTCTTGCGAGTGTATGCGAGTTTTACGGAGCAAGACTGGATAGAACTCTGACTCCAGTCAGTATGCAAATTTCTTTCAGCTCCGGGTAAGTTAAGGTAAATGTTAACTGGTGCACGAGCGCAGGTCTCGAGTTCCTCTAAGGAACAAAGAGCTGGACGGGAGGTCGGACCTGCTACGGTATGGGGGTCGGGGGATATTACGGGAAAGTAATTTGCAGTGTTTCGTTTGGCTGGCTGCAGAATGTCCCTCCAGAAGGAGGCAAAGTTTGCAGCCAAGAACACTGGCGTCATAGGATGAATAGAAACTGCAGCAAGTCCTGTACTGAAACTACACAGGCACAGAGCAGTGGGAGGAAGGAGCATGAAACAGAGGAGTGTGGGGGGGGGCAGCCGGACAAGATGGAGTGCAACCGGAATTCAAAGGTTTTGCCTCCGGCAACTGACAGAATCTGGAACGTTATTATGTGTAACTGCAAATTGGAGAGCGCATGGCAAGAAGCTGCGGCATGTGTCATAAGCCAGTGTCCTACCAGCTCGTCTGAACCAGCTGCAGATCATCGGTCGTTTGGTGGGGCCTCTCCAGACAACAGCTCCTTCAAATCAGAAAAAACTATTCCAGATAATGAAGATTTCCAGCGTCACTCTGGCTCTGGTGGCTCAGAATCTGGACCAGAACTGTCCTCTCTGTTTACACCAGTGTGGGGTACCTCCTCTGTGAGGCTCGGAGACGGTTGATAGATGTCGAAGGTGTGTAAGATTTTTTCGTTTCCCGAACTGGGAGTGCGGGTGGGCTACTGTAATCAGTTTACGTGTGCAATCATGTGTGTGTGTGTGTGTGTGTGTGTGTGTGTGTGTGTGTGTGTGTGTGTGTGTGTGTGTGTGATTACTATTTCTGCATTGGCCCGCTTTATAACCGTGAACGTAAGTACCATGTACCATGTCTCCATGTCACATACACACACACACACACACACACACACACACACACACCGAAGACTAAGCCAGGTACACATTTACCTACCAACCCAGAGGAAAGGAAGAACACCTGGGATGGGTATAGGCCGACTGCCGACCCTTGGGCGGGACTTGAATTATATATATATATATATATATATATATATATATATATATATATATATATATATATATATATATACATATATATATATATATATATATATATATATATATATATATATATACATATATATATATATATATATTTTTTTTTTTTTTTTTTTTATACTTTGTCGCTGTCTCCCGCGTTTGCGAGGTAGCGCAAGGAAACAGACGAAAGAAATGGCCCAACCCCCCCCATACACATGTACATACACACGTCCACACACGCAAATATACATACCTACACAGCTTTCCATGGTTTACCCCAGACGCTTCACATGCCTTGATTCAATCCACTGACAGCACGTAAACCCCTGTATACCACATCGCTCCAATTCACTCTATTCCTTGCCCTCCTTTCACCCTCCTGCATGTTCAGGCCCCGATCACACAAAATCCTTTTCACTCCATCTTTCCACCTCCAATTTGGTCTCCCTCTTCTCCTCGTTCCCTCCACCTCCGACACATATATCCTCTTGGTCAATCTTTCCTCACTCATTCTCTCCATGTGCCCAAACCATTTCAAAACACCCTCTTCTGCTCTCTCAACCACGCTCTTTTTATTTCCACACATCTCTCTTACCCTTACGTTACTTACTCGATCAAACCACCTCACACCACACATTGTCCTCAAACATCTCATTTCCAGCACATCCATCCTCCTACGCACAACTCTATCCATAGCCCACGCCTCGCAACCATACAACATTGTTGGAACTACTATTCCTTCAAACATACCCATTTTTGCTTTCCGGGATAATGTTCTCGACTTCCACACATTTTTCAAGGCTCCCAAAATTTTCGCCCCCTCCCCCACCCTATGATCCACTTCCGCTTCCATGGTTCCATCCGCTGACAGATCCACTCCCAGATATCTAAAACACTTCACTTCCTCCAGCCTCTCACCATTCAAACTCACCTCCCAATTGACTTGACCCTCAACCCTACTGTACCTAATAACCTTGCTCTTATTGACATTTACTCTTAACTTTCTTCTTCCACACACTTTACCAAACTCCGTCACCAGCTTCTGCAGTTTCTCACATGAATCCGCCACCAGCGCTGTATCATCAGCGAACAACAACTGACTCACTTCCCAAGCTCTCTCATCCCCAACAGACTTCATACTTGCCCCTCTTTCCAAAACTCTTGCATTTACCTCCCTAACAACCCCATCCATAAACAAATTAAACAACCATGGAGACATCACACACCCCTGCCGCAAACCTACATTCACTGAGAACCAATCACTTTCCTCTCTTCCTACACGTACACATGCCTTACATCCTCGATAAAAACTTTTCACTGCTTCTAACAACTTTCCTCCCACACCATATATTCTTAATACCTTCCACAGAGCATCTCTATCAACTCTATCATATGCCTTCTCCAGATCCATAAATGCTACATACAAATCCATTTGCTTTTCTAAGTATTTCTCACATACATTCTTCAAAGCAAACACCTGATCCACACATCCTCTACCACTTCTGAAACCACACTGCTCTTCCCCAATCTGATGCTCTGTACATGCCTTCACCCTCTCAATCAATACCCTCCCATATAATTTACCAGGAATACTCAACAAACTTATACCTCTGTAATTTGAGCACTCACTCTTATCCCCTTTGCCTTTGTACAATGGCACTATGCAAGCATTCCGCCAATCCTCAGGCACCTCACCATGAGTCATACATACATTAAATAACCTTACCAACCAGTCAACAATACATATATATATATATATATATATATATTTTTTTTTTTTTTTTTTTTTGCTTTGTCGCTGTCTCCCGCGTTTGCGAGGTAGCGCAAGGAAACAGACGAAAGAAATGGCCCAACCCACCCCCATACACATGTATATACATACGTCCACACACGCAAATATACATACCTACACAGCTTTCCATGTTTTACCCCAGACGCTTCACATGCCTTGATTCAATCCACTGACAGCACGTCAACCCCGGTATACCACATCGATCCAATTCACTCTATTCCTTGCCCTCCTTTCACCCTCCTGCATGTTCAGGCCCCGATCACACAAAATCTTTTTCACTCCATTGTTCCACCTCCAATTTGGTCTCCCACTTCTCCTCGTTCCCTCCACCTCTGACACATATATCCTCTTGGTCAATCTTTCCTCACTCATTCTCTCCATGTGCCCGAACCATTTCAAATCACCCTCTTCTGCTCTCTCAACCACGCTCTTTTTATTTCGACACATCTCTCTTATCCTTACGTTACTTACTCGATGAAATTACCTCACACCACACATTGTCCTCAAACATCTCATTTCCAGCACATCCATCCTCCTGCGCACAACTCTATCCATAGCCCACGCCTCGCAACCATACAACATTGTTGGAACCACTATTCCTTCAAACATACCCATTTTTGCTTTCCGAGATAATGTTCTCGACTTCCACACATTCTTCAAGGCTCCCAGAATTTTCGCCCCCTCCCCCACCCTATGATCCACTTCCGCTTCCATGGTTCCATCCGCTGCCAGATCCACTCCCAGATGTCTAAAACACTTTACTTCCTCCAGTTTTTCTCCATTCAAACTTACCTCCCAATTGACTTGACCCTCAACCTTACTGTACCTAATAACCTTGCTCTTATTCACATTTACTCTTAACTTTCTTCTTCCACACACTTTACCAAACTCAGTCACCAGCTTCTGCAGTTTCTCACATGAATCAGCCACCAGCGCTGTATCATCAGCGAACAACAACTGACTCACTTCCCAATCTCTCTCATCCCCAACAGACTTCATACTTGACCCTCTTTCCAAAACTCTTGCATTCACCTCCCTAACAACCCCATCCATAAACAAATTAAACAACCATGGAGACATCACACACCCCTGCCGCAAACCTATATTCACTGAGAACCAATCACTTTCCTCTTATATATATATATATATATATATATATATATATATATATATATATATATATATATATATATATATATATATGTATATATATATATGTGTGTATATATATATATATATATATATATATATATATATATATATATATATATATATATATATATATATATAATACCTGGGGATAGGAGAGAAAGAACACTTCCCACGTATTCCCTGCGTGTCGTAGAAGGCGACTAAAATGGGAGGGCGCAGGGGGCTGGAAATCCTCCTCTCCCGTTTTTAATTTTCCAAAAGAGAGGACAGAGAAGGGGGCCAAGTGAGGATATACTCTCTAAAGCTCAGTTCTCTGTTCCTAACGCTACCTCGCTAACGCGGGAAATGGAGAATATGTATGAAAAAAAAATTGATGACACCATGTCTGTCTTATCTGCACGTGGGTGAGGGAGGGGAAGGCGAGGCTGTTGAGGAACGGGCGGATCTACAAGACGCTACATGTGGAGGAGCCCCACTGATGAAAGGACTAGCATCTTAACCCCACTGATGAAAGAAGGACCATTAGCTTAGCCCCATTTATGAGAGAAGGACCATTATCTCATCCCCATTCACGAGAGACGGACCATTGTCTTATCCCCATTTATGAGAGAAGGACCATTATCTTATCCCCATTTATGAGAGAAGGACCATTATCTCATCCCCATTTATGAGAGAAGGACCATTATCTCATCCCCATTCATGAGAGACGGACCATTATCTTATCCCCATTTATGAGAGAAGGACCATTATCTCATCCCCATTCATGAGAGACGGACCATTATCTTGGCCCCATTTTTCGATAGAAGGACCAGTGTCTTATTCCAGGTGCTAGCCCGTGGCTTCAGGCAACCAGCGTAAAAAGCAATAGAGTAAATAGAATCCGTGATGCGTCTGGGTGTGGGGATTGTTACCCTGGGAACGACCACACGCCTGCAGGTCGAACCCCACCATTGTGCCGCGGCCCTACCACACACTCCAGCCTCCCAGGGCGCTGTAATTTGCACCTTTTCACTCCTTTCTATCAGAGACATATTGCCCTATTTACACGGTCTCGTGGGCTATATATCCCGCGGCAGGACGAGGCCCACCGCCCGGGCCTCTCAGGCAGCGGTCAGCGTCATAAAGGACCCAGCTCTGCCAGACCCGGGCGTCGCTGCACACACAGGCGGGTCTGAAGATACTGATGATAAGAATTGGCAAGTTGTTCCCCGCCGACACGTGGGAAATATTTGTTTTGCAGTGTGTTGTTGAGGGTATTAATATTGGTTATTGGAAATGGTGTATTGCATCAGGGACGGACCGAGATGACAACACACCTCTGCTCCCTCGTGTCTATTCTTTTTGGCCCGGTGTCCTATTTCCACCACCTGGCTTTATATATATATACACACACACACACACACACACACACACATATATATATATATATATATATATATATATATATATATATATATATATATATATATATATATATGAATATTCCTATGAGTCCACGGGGAAAATGAAACACGAAAAGTTCCCAAGTGCACTTTCGTGTAATAATCACATCATCAGGGAAGACACAAGAGAGGAATATAACAGTCAGTTGATATACAGCGAAGAGACGAAGCTCGGACGCCATTTGGTAATGTCAGCTAACCGCTAGGCTATGTGCCTGGCCCATAGCCTAGCGGTTACATGCCTGCCTCTTGCACAGGGGTCCCGGGTTCGATCCTGGCTGTTGGAGGTTTGTTTGTTATATATATATATATATATATTTTGAAAAGGATCACAATTGAGCGCCTGATCAAGTATATTCCTATAAATCCACGGGCAAAATGAAACAAAAGAAATTCCCAAGTGCACTTTCGTGCAATATTCACATCATCAAGAGAGATACAAGAAAGAAATATGTCAATATATATGTAACGAAGAGACGTAGCTAGGACGCCATTTGGTAACTCTCTTGATGTGATTATTACACGAAAGTGCACGTTAGAAATCTCTCGGGAATCATACTGAAAAAGTAACGTGAAAAACGTTCCGGTATCATGCTAAATTTCACGTATAAACGCTCCATAAGCATTGTAAATTGGACATTTCTGACGTTCTGGAACCATGCAGGAAAACATTTGAAACTATCCAGAACCATGCAGGAAAACATTTGAAACGTTCTGAAACCATGCAGGAAAACATTTGAAACGTTCTGAAGCAATGCAGGGAAACATTTGAAACTATCCTGAACCATGCAGGAAAGCATTTGATACTATCTTGAACCATGCTAAAAAAAAAAGCATGCATAAACGTTCCAGATACATACCAAGAACACGGAAAACGTTCCAGGACCGTGCTAAAAAACGTGCATCAACGTTCCAGAACTATGTCAAGAAATTGCAGAAGATTACCAATGCCATACAAACATGATATAAATGATGCTACAACCATGCAGGAAACGTTGACAAACGTTCAACGACCTCCTAAGAATCATTTAGAAACGTTCGAGGACCATACGTAAAACAGACACGTGCGTGTCAAAATTTGGCCTAAGCGAAGGAAAACAATCTACGACAAACAGGAGCAAACAGAAACGATCCAAGACCAGACAGAAAACAGTCCCAAAACCAGACAGAAAACAGTCCCAAGACCAGACAGAAAACAGTCCCAAAACCAGACAGAAAACAGTCCCAAAACCAGACAGAAAACAGTCCCAAGACCAGGCAGAAAACAGTCCCAAAACCAGACAGAAAATAGTCCCAAGACCAGACAGAAAACAGTCCCAAGACCAGACAGAAAACAGTCCCAAGACCAGACAGAAAACAGTCCCAAAACCAGACAGAAAACAGTCCCAAGACCAGACTTAAAACAGTCCCAAAACCAGACAGAAAACAGTCCCAAAACCAATCATAACAAGGCATAAAACATTCTCAAAACCGACTATAAAACCCCCATAACGAGACATAAAACAATTCCAAAGCAGCTCATAAAACACTCCCAAAAAAACAGGCATAAATGTGATGCAGAAATTAGCCTTTAAAACAGACCCAGTTCGTCATACTAACAGAAATGTTTCGGCATCGCACAGAAAAGTTACAATGATCAGCAAACTTTGACTCGTCTTATGTTTAGCAGACGAGATGTGTTTCCTTGTATGGATTTTGAGATACTCAAGACGAAAATGACTAAAACGATCCACTCGTTACCAATTCACTCTCTTGCGTTGTACACACTATACTGCTGGCACGGGGTACAATCACTGGGTTACCTCGATTCATCGCGACGCTTCTTCGCCTGTCGCTTGTATACAAGTCCTGGGAGCATCTCTTGTACCCGACCAGCAGTACTCTGCTAACATCGCTGAACGTCATTTGTCTTGGTGTCGTTTCTTCTGTCGCCAAGATGTCTTGATGGAAACGTTCGCTGCCTTCATTGTTCGTCACGCCGCAGTTTGCCGGAAAAAAATGCACATAAGAATAGAGCAGATGTATCTTTCAATACATATTGCAGCCCATTTTCTAATGGGTAAGAACAGGTTGTCCACAAGTTCCTTATAGTTACCAGCATTGTTATTTCCTAGAAATTTGGTCGCTACCATTCGGAAAGTATTCCACGTTGTCTCCCTCGTCAACATTGAGAATGCCTTCGAACTGCTTGTCTCTGAAGAGTTCGCAGATCTGTGGACCGACGAAAACATTCGCCTTGAATTTCGTCTCGCTGAACCTTGGGAATTCCCCACAGAAGTAACTAAACTCTGGCTCAGTCTTATCCATCGCCTAAACGAAGTTCTTCATGAGGCCCAAATTTGATGTGCTGAGGCGGTAGTAAAATCTTGTTCGATTCTACCTGGGGTCGGTGCTATATCTTCTTTATTCTTGGTTCCAGCGAACGTTAGGACACCCAGTCCCTCATGTTCTAGTGGTACATCTTGGTTCGAGTGTCCCACACACACAGGAAAGAGTAAAACTTCGTGTAGCTCGGCTACAGTCCAAGTAAGATAATAACAACATTAAAATCGCCATAAAGCTGCCATTAATATCTCTTACAATTTATACGGTTAAGAAAAGTAAGAAAAGATGCTTCATTATGGAATATGATTCCTTCATGTGGACTGCATGACCAGCTGGAACTGAAGGCAATACATTGTCATCATGCAGAAGAACAGTTTTTAAACTCAACGTTGACGAGTCTATGAACAATCTCCACTACTCAGGGTTGTGACTGAAGGCTGACATGAGACCATCTTCATCGTTGCAGGAGACGAGAATGAAGCGGAAACTTTCTGGCGTGCAAGAAACACAGACACTGTCGCATTTTCATCAACGACATTCCACTGTTGTAGTCTCGCGCCCAACAACTCTGCCTTACTCTCCGACGTTTCCAGAGTTCTAACGAGGTTGTTTGTTTCATTCTGCGTGATCCTGTGTGGTTCAGCAGACGTTACGTTAGTTGGGAAATCAGGATCTCTTGTTGTTGATGGCTTACATATTTCACACATTTCATCCTGTTCGTCCTCAGGCTCCAGGGAAAATGAATTTGGGGATTGCAGAACGGGAAGTCCTCCACCGTGGGGGACCGGACGCGTAGCAGATGGTATATTCAGATAGCGTAAGGACCACTTTTTGTTCATGGAAATAGCTTGCCGGACGTGATCTGCCGGCTCCCTCCACACCATGGGCATGGCAAAAGGCATCGACTGCCTTCTGCGATTCAACCAGCTGCAAAGACATGTTGCACGAGCGAGGCATTACGTGTGCGGAGCCCAACTCTTGCCCTGGCTCCCAACCTTACAGCTAAACTAAGGATTTCTTGAGAATCGTGGTTATGGCACGTTCCTGGGCTGTAAAAGTCACCTGCCCACAACAAAAGTGATCTGCACTGTTCACGTACATACGAGGCATCCTTGTTAACGTTCGGCAAAGAAATCACTCAAGAGTCCGTCAGTCAGTCACAGTCAGCAGAATGACAGAAAACCAACACTCGGTAATGTAAGAAGCAGCGAGTATTGTACATGTAAAGAAAAAATGGTTTGCACTCTGATTGATGTGATTTTTAAGTCAGCTCCAGTTCGAATACTGACTTAGGGATACGAAATAACTACATGGCAAGAGCGCAACACGAATCGAAAAGGCGGATGACGAAAGAAGACTTTAGGAAATGAGTACGATACGTGTGCAGTGGAACTGATGAGCAGCAGATTGAGTGATGCAGGACGTGAGTGCTGATTACATCGTCCAGTTCCCTCGCTTACGGTTGCCGGATTTTGCCTCAAAGCTGCACAACGACAAAACCAGCACAAATCATACATACAGGAACCCGCCTCTTATCTTCGAAACAAGAGCCAGTTAACAATTTTCAGTGTAAAATTCGTGTTCAGCGCCCCAGATTAGTTAGAATTTGCTACTTTCATGTCCCAAATATTTTGCTGTTGATCAGTTATGATAGATATTATGCAGCATTTACAAAAGCAAAAGAGAAATCTGCAAGGATTTAGACGTGAGGATTTACAAGATGAAGCCCGACATATGTACCTGACCCTTGATTGTAAAGTGTTTTACTAAGGCAGAAATAAACTTCCGTCATGCAATATAATATCAGCGACCACTATATGCAACGACGACTACATATGGAAATATGTTTGTGTATTCCTTTTTTTCTCAGACGGTTTCAAAATGATTTTCTTCCGGACAGAAACTTTGTTCATTGGTCGTTTTCTCCGCTGGTATTTCATCATGTGTGTCATTTTAATCTGCCTTATCGTATTTCAACAGGTATTACATGATCGCTCATGATCGCTCGAAGTCATTGTCTTCTCTATAGTCCCCGAACACTCGTTCGCCAGGGCTGTTGGTCACCGGCGCTTTTGTCTGTCGGCACTTTTGTTCACCGGTGCTTTTATGTACCTGTACTTTTGTTGGCTGGCACTTTTTTCCCCGTTTAGACTTTTGTACACTTGTACTTTTGTCCGCTGATAATTTGGTTCACTTGTACTTTTGTTTACTGATACTTTTTCCCTCGCAGATGATTTTGTGCGCCAGAACTTGGTGCTTTTGCCTCAGCGGGCACTTTTGTTCGCCGGCGTTTTTTCCCTCTGTTACTGTGACAGGACCGGGTAGTGTCCACAACAAAGCTTAGTCCATCGCACCAACACCTGATGATTCCTGTGTCCGCTGGCAGTTTTGCTTGCTGGCATCATGTCTGCTGGTGGCTGCGTTCTCTTGAGTTGTCACCCGTTAACATTCTCTCTCTCTCTCTCTCTCTCTCTCTCTCTCTCTCTCTCTCTCTCTCTCTCTCTCTCTATCGATCTATGATGATTCTTGTGTCCGCTGGCAGTTTTGCTTGCTGGAATCATGTCTGCTGGTGGCTGCGTTCTCTTGAGTTGTCACCCGTGAACATCTCTCTCTCTCTCTCTCTCTCTCTCTCTATCTCTATCTCTCTCTCTCTCCCTGGTGCTGGAACCTATGTTCTCTGACACTGACTTTTGTAGGCGCTGTTTATCTTTTCTCTCTCTTTCCCCTTTCCCTGGTGTTGGAAATCATGTTCTCAGGCACTGAAGGGTGTTGGAGTTGCTTGACTGATGGGGCTATATCTGATGGGTTTTGTATCTGGTGGTACTTACGGTTGTTGGCATCTATATGCACCAACCCCTTATTGTGGCACTTGCTTTGGCCGGATCGTATTTACGTACGGCAACATTCGTGTTCTCTGGCACTCAAATTCTCTAACGGTTAAATCTGTCAACACATGTGACGAGCTCTTCCATTTAATTGGCACTTTTCCTCGTAACACTTGAGTAGTCTGGCGGGCACTTTCGTTAATCATTACTTACATTGGTCGATACATTTTCCAGCGGAGCTTTTGATGACCGGCAGAACTTTTCCCTTTGTCGTATATGTCCGTCAGCAGGTTAGCTCGGTGGCAGTTCCGTCCGCCAGCGGCCAGGTATGCGTCAGTACGTGTCTGACTGGGTATAAGCTGGGCGCGTCTTGTCGGCTAACAGACTACGACCGTACTACAGCGTAAGAGAGTCTGGAGTAGTACTGGAATAATAAATAAAACTTTAAAGATATTCTTCGGTGGACGTGTTAGAAATCCCCTCTAATTCGCCCACTAAATCCTAAATTTAACATTTGAAATACATTTCATTAGTTTTGCAAAGACCAAAAGTGTTGCCATGAACTTAGGTCAACGATGCCATTTCATGAGGTTTGCCGGGCAAGTAGCGATAATACGTCGTACCTTTAGTGCGTTAAGCAAAGGTCAACTTTCGCTAACTGATACGAAATTTTTGAACTGTGTGATATAAAGTCGTCAGTGAGGCAAGAGGGAGGAATGTGCCACGTAGATCTGCAGGGAACAAGTTTGATTCCCATGAGAATTTACACACTCCTGCAGTCATCCATACACCTTCCTTCACTCTACTGTAGATACACATTCATCTACACACACGTCTACATCCATACAACTGCCTACCTTCACATACACGTCCTTGAATTTCCACTCCTGCCTTTCCTTATATCTGCCGTCATCCATACTCGCCCTGTTATCACCATCTTACGTACACCTGTCCTTATCCATATATCTGTGTTCATCCATACACCTACCTTCCATCATACAACATCCATTCGGCATAGACCTATCCTCATCCACGCACCTGCTTGCATCCATTTCTTCGTCCTCATGTACACATCTATCTTCATCCACATATTTGTCGCAGTTCACTCATCCAGCTCCCTACATCTACACACATACCATCATCCTCACACCTGCTCTTATCTTTACAGCTGCCTTCATTCAACCAGCTGCCTACACCTACTGCTATAGACACATCAGCTCTTATCTACACACACACACACACACACACACACACATCCGCTGCTGCGCATCCCGTCAGCTGCGCTCTGCCAGCAGCGGCGCGGCGCCAGAGGGTACAGAGTACCGCGGTGTGGGGTGCCTCCCTGGTGGCCGGGCTGGGCTGGGGCAGCGTCCCTGCTTCCCCGATGGACGATGACGTCTGCTCGAGCTCCGCAGGCACCGTCGCTTGCTCCATGATTTCCTAGGAGACTTGGCCTCCTTGTAACACGTCACCTGAAGGCCCCCCCCCACCCCCCTCCTGCTCCCGACGCGGCAAGACCCACCACACTCTCATATCATGTGATCCGAGTAATTTACGTCGGAAATTCTCTCTCTCTCTCTCTCTCTCTCTCTCTCTCTCTCTCTCTCTCTCTCTCTCTCTCTCTCTCTCTCTCTCTCTCTCTCTCTCTCTCTCGTTTGTTCCGAGAGACAAAGTTGTCGAATTGATTTGCTTTCTTATTCAGTGTTCTTATGCAGCGTCCATGGTGGTGAGTTGACCAAGCTACCTCCCCATGGCGGGAGAGAGAGGTGTCTGAAACTAACATGGACCTGTCAGTTATGTTGAAGTTGTTGACGAGCTGGGAATAGGTCGCCCAAGAAACGCCACTTAAGTCTCTGTCAGGAGGAAATGTCATCTTATACAGAGCGAACGTATAACGCAATGTTTTCACCTACAACCTTAACGTGTGTCCCGGGCCTGTAGCTCTTCCGAGTGGTCATTTATTCTCTGGTAGTTCTCGTTGTCAGCTCAGATTACCGGCTCACTTTGTTGCCTCACACTATTATTCCTGCTTGAAGTTGCGCCCGGGATCCCCGCCATAAGTCCCCACCTCATAGCACCGGCCTGGATGGATAACTTAAGCTGTCAGTCAGTAGCCCGTCCCCGCGAGTGTACTTACCCTTCGACACCTACCTATTGCCTTTGCCTCTCAACCTGAGCATGTAGTAGCGGCCTGTATCCCACCTGTACTTTCAACTCGTCACTCCAGCCTGTAGTTCTAGCCTATAGTCTCTCCCTCTATGTGTTTCTCCCTCATTCAACTCCGCCCTGTCGCCCTCCCTGGCTACCGCGCCTTTGTGGTTCTGACAAAACTTTCACATTCCAGTGATAAGAATAGAAAAGTCTTACGATAGTTTCAGTCTAAGGAACGAGAGGGAGAATGGCCCGCCAAAGTAATTTCTTATGTCAGTTCTTTCAAGAAGATTAGAAGGATCTTGGTCTCCTGGGAATTTTTTATGAAGAAATATAAAGTGTCGTAGAGGATCAGACTGAATATTAGAGCACTTCTCATTAATTGTCTCTTCTCTTACTCTCCTCCTCCAGGGAGACGAGCCTCCAGATTCATTTCTCCTCGCGAGGAGCTCCTCAGCCGGGGTTATTTTAATCTACACGCTGTCGATTTTCTCCTCTCCTGTGGAGGCAAAGTTTACGGGATTGTCTGGTTTCCGATGGGCTTCAGGTATCCCCCAACTGGACTGTCTTAGAAACAAAGCTCATTTACATTCTTTTCAAGCTCATGATTCTTTTCTTTTTTTTCTTCTTCTTCTTCTATCCTACCTTATTGGTCTCCTCCCCATTCATTAGTCTTCAAATCTCTCGTGCCTTGGGTCTCCAGATCGACGGTCCGTTTTGGCTTCGGGTATATTGGTCGTCAGGTGTTTTCAGCTTCTGTTCGTCGGGTCTTCTAGTACTTGCACATATTGTTTCTTTATTTTCGGTCCTCATCGCCTGGCTTCGGAACTCTTGGCTACCAGCCCTTTTGGGCTTGGGAGCTCCTAGCTACTAATCCTCTTGGTTTTCGAAGCTATTGGCTACTAGCTCTCTTGATCTTCAGAGCTCTTGGCTACTAGCCCTCTTGGTCTTCAGAGCTCTTGGCTACTAGCCCTCTTGGTCTTCAGAGCTCTTGGCTACTAGCCCTCTGAGTCCTCAGGTTTCGTTGTCCATGAATCGATTGTATATCCTGTGAGTTTGTCTCTTGTTCTTACCTTCACCGGGTCCTAAGATCCTTAGCACTGGGAAAGGACAAGAAAATTCCATCAAAAGCGACGTAGTTTGAATGGTGAAGAGCAAAGAGTTGTTTACGTACGCAAACACATACGCACGCACACACACACTATATATATATATATATATATATATATATATATATATATATATATATATATATATATATATATATACAGACATTTACATATATACACATGTACATAATTCATAGTGTCTGCCCTTATTCATTCCCGTCGCCACCCTACTACACATAAGATGACAACCCCCTCCCCAAGCATGTGCGCGACGTAGCGCTAGGAAAAGACAACAAAGACCACATTCGTTCACACTCAGTCTCTAGCTGTCATGTATAATGCACCGAAACCACAGCTCCCTTTCCACATCCAGGCTCCACAAACCTTTCCATGGTTTACCAAAGACGCTTCACATGCCCTGGTTCAATCCATTGACAACACGTCGACCCCAGTATACCACATCGTTCCAATTCACTCTATTCCTTGCACGCCTTTCATCCTCCTGCATGTTCAGGCCGCGATCACTCAAAATCTTTTTCGCTCCATCTTTCACCTCCAATTTGGTCTCCCACTTCTCCTCGTTCCCTCCACCTCTGACACATATATCCTCTTTGTCAATTTTTCCTCACTCATTCTCTCCATGTGACCAAGCCAATTTCAAAACACCCTCTTCTGCTCTCTCAACCACACTCTTTTTATCACCACACATATCTCTTACCCTTTCATTACTTACTCGATCAAACCACCTCACAACATATATTGTCCTCAAACATCTCATTTCCAGCACATCCACCCTCCTCCGCACAACTCTATCTATAGCCCACGAATCGCAACCATATAACATAATTGGAAGCACTATTCCTTCAAACATACCCATTTTTTCTTTCCAAGATAACGTTCTCGACTTCTACACATTTTTCAACGCTCCCAGAACTTTCACCCCCTCCCCCACCCTATGATTCACTTCCGCTTCCATGGTTCCATCCGCTGCCAAATCCACTCCCAGATATCGAAAACACTTCACTTCTTCCAGTTTTTCTCCATTTAAACATATCTCCCAATTGACATGTCCCTCAACCCTACTGTACCTAATAACCTTGCTCTTACTCACATTTACTCTCAGCTTTCTTCTTTCACACACTATACGAAACTCAGTCACCAGCTTCTGTAGTTTCTCACCCGTTTCAGCCACCAGCGCAGTATCATCAGCGAACAACAACTGACTCACTTCCCAAGCTCTCTCATCCACAACAGACTGCATACTTGCCCCTCTTTCCAAAACTCTTGCATTTACCTCCCTAACAACCCCATCGATAAACAAATTAAACAACCATGGAGACATCACGCACCCCTGCTGCAAACAACATTCACTGAGAACCAATCACTTTCCTCTCTTTCTACACATACACATGCCTTACATCCTCGATAAAAACTTTTCACTTCTTCTAACATCTTACCTCCCACACCATATATTCTTAATACCTTCCATAGAGCATCTCTATCAACTCTATCATATGCCTTCTCCAGATCCATAAATGCTATATACAAAACAATTTGCTTTTCTAAGTATTTCTTACATACATTTTTCAAAGCAAACTCCTGATATATGTATCAGGCGTGTCAATATATCTATATAGGCCAGACAGGTAAAATTGTAACGGAGAGGTGTTATTGGCACCGTCATTCCGTATGTAGGGATGACCACAAAAATGCGGCCGCCAACCATTTTCATGAAAATGATCATCCCATAGATCTTGAAAATCCCGCTATTCTATACCCCTCTGCTGATTTTGCCACACGCAACATAACTGAATCTGTCTTACTATTACGAAGAACTTTAATTTGTCCCCAGGCGATTTTAAAACCCATCTTAGCATTAACCAAATCTATACGAGAGAATTGACAAAACACGAAAACATAAAAAAAAAAGTTCTTCATGACACACCCAGCCACCAGGTCAATCCCAGCCACGTGACCTCTCTTGATCACTCTCCCTCACAGCGGTTACTGCCAGGTAAAGCAGACAGTGTTTGGTCTATACAGATTGGTGTTGGACGGCGGAAAACTAAGTGTGATGAGGTGGATTGTCTCCATGAAACATGTCGTACCACATGTATAGAAAGAATGCATGTTAAATAAAGTTGCGGGAACACCTACTGAAGTGCTATATCACCTTCACACACACACACACACACACACACACACACACACACACATATGTATATATATATATATATATATATATATATATATATATATATATATATATATATTTACCACCATATCTCGAGAATCAAATCCCAGAGCCTTTGTTTGGCAACCACGTAGCTTCTCATGGCCTGGAGATTAAGCTACCTAGCTGCCACAATGATGGTCCAGGGTTCGATTCTCGGGGTACAGTGATAGTTTACATCACATGTCATGTGCACATTACGTGGTTGACGTAAGTACAGGTAATCTGAGGAGTAAATTTTTAGTCTCCTCATGGCAGAAGGTGCATATGTGGCATGAGGTTGAGTCGATGTTTGAAATGCTGTGAGGGTGGGTGGAGCCCAGAAGACAGACGGGAATTGTTATTGGTATATGCCCCTGGGAGAAGAACAGTTTCTGGTGAATGTGCATCTGGTGGGAGAGCGGTGGTTTAGTGCTTCTTGGGTCATTCTGATGTGTGTATGTTTGGTCAACATCCTGTTTGTTTAGGGAGAGGAGGGATCTGTTAGAGCGGGATGATGAAGTGTGAGGCAAGGGTCGATTTGTTCTTCACTTGGGGTTGGTGGTCGATTATGGAGTGGCCTGCTGTAGAAGGGTCTGGTGCTGTAAGAAACTGTGAGCTGCCCATACTGACGGGAGTTTGTATTGGAAGTATCTGTATTTCGCTGTGCAGTTTTTCAGTGTTTTGTTGGTGCCACGCAGGCCAGTGATAGCTTTTTTTCGTGATTCGTCTTTTTTTTAATTTGCAGCTTTGTTAAGTTCGCGTTTAACAGGATGAAGGAGATGAGGCTTAGTATAGAGGAATGTTTGTAGAGAATGCAAGGCTAATCATTTTTGGGGGTCACTTATAGTACCATTAAGAGCTGTGTGTGAGTTTAGTCTATTTATGGCCTTTGCGTTTACGTTTGGGCTGTAGGAGCGAATGTCATGCCTGTGTTACATGTGCAGCCCAGTATGGGTGACGTTTGTTACATGGGAGATGTTGATCAATGAAGGTGGCGGGAGGATGAGGGCAGGTTGGACTCACATCTGTCAGGGGGACGTTAAGAAAGTTACAATAGACTCTTGATGTAATGCAGATGTTCCGTCTTGGGTGAACGAGTGTTCTAACTGTGTGATGTAATGACTCACGCCTGGGTAGAGTCAGATGGGTAGCGTGGCAATGGGTCACACCAGGGAACACTCTGGACGAGGGTACCGTGCCATGGACCACAGCAGGGGAAGCAGAGGGTGGCGGGAGGGAAGGGAGGTGTACCGTGGCATGGAGTATGACGGTAAGTGAGGCCGTATATCCCAGCACACTCAGGTCCTCCCCCACACCCGCTTCCCTGCTTATTTCTTTCACCAGATCATAAGTTCTGCAATAAACGACTTTCTGCAGCCGGAATTCCAGCTCGACCACCGCCGCCTCCTGCCCTGGAGCCTGAACACACACACATACACACACACACACACACACACACACACACACACACACACACACACACACACACAAGCTGTTGAGAGACGGGACAGCATCATCGTCGTGGACGTGAGGAACCTTGAGCTGTGGTGTATCGCTGTTTGTGGCGACCAGAGCGTTGATGAGAAAGTATAACACCTGATGTGTCTGGGGAGTGTGGTTGCAGATGGGTGTATGTCCAATAGGGTGGCACGCAAGAGTGAGTAGGGAGGGCGGTTGATTGGTGTTTGTCTGGTTGATTCTGTGTTGATATGTATTTTTGTGTTTGTCTGGGGTGGTGAGAACTCTGGTGTATAGGTTGCTGAAGAGCGAAGCAATGAAGCTTGTCGATCCTCTCTGGGGTTTGGTGGTTAGGTACAGAGTAGTCTGGATGGGAGGGGGTCTAGTGCTGGTGGAAAGAACTGAGTGCCAACATGGTGATGTGGGATTGTACTGGGAGAATCTCTGTTTCACTATGCAGGTGTTGAGTAATTGTGGTTGCTACGGAGCCAGTAACTGTTTTGAGTTGTCTGTCTTGAATATTTGTATATTTGGTCTAAAGTTCCCCTAGGTTCAAACTCACATTCCTCTTTTCCTACTACATTGATGAAAATTCTTCATTGCTTTTAAGAATCTTTTTCCACAACATATATACATGAAACCTTTCACAGAGTATGTATATCGACCTTATCATATGCTTTCACTAGATCCATAAATGTCACGTATGAATCCTTCTGTTTCTCTAAATAGCAGGACGACATACATTCTTCAAAACAAATGACTGATCCGCATATCTTCTGACACTTCTAAAACCACGTTGTTCCTCATCAACCTGATGCTCTGTACATGCCTTCACCCTCTCAATCACCACTAACCCATACAACGTAACAGCTACAATCAACAAATTTGTACCCTGTAATTTGAATCTCTCTTTTGTCGCCTTTGCCTTTATATAGTGGCACTATACAGGCATTCTTGCAATCTTCAGGGCCTTACCATGTTGTATGTCACACATTTAGGACAGACTAGTAAGGATTTCTCTGCTGGACTTAAAACATCATAGATACTGTGTGAGGACACAACGGGTTGCCATGTTATATACAAGTCAGAGAATACTGACCACAGTACAGACTGGACCTCTGCTTCCTCAGTTGAGTCTCGTAACTCTTGGATCATTTGCAACATCATTCAATCTTGTCATGTTCTTATGCATATCAAGTCATGTGGACGTGACTGTTATGAGACGGTATAAACCTAATAGCTCTGTCCGAGGAAAACTTTGTGAAAACTTAATTTGTTGCGACCAAGTGATAAGATTTTATGTTATGAGCGATGGCCGGCCCTTCTGCCTAACACATGCGACCGGGAACAACACATTTCCTCTCGTCTGTTAATAGTAACTTGAACTGGAATATTGTTCCCATTTTTGTCCTCCCGCCTGAAGATGGGACATTACGCAAAAGCGCTCGGGAATTTTGGAGTTTCATTTTTCCCTCTGATTATCGGCAAAGATCTAAATCACGAGTATCACAGTGATATACATACATATATATATATATATATATATATATATATATATATATATATATATATATATATATATATATATATATATATATATATATATATTTTATTTATTTATTTACTAATTTTGCTTTGTCGCTGTCTCCCGCGTTTGCGAAGTAGCGCAAGGAAACAGACGAAAGAATGGCTCAACCCGCCCACATACACGTGTATATACATACACGTCCACACACGCAAATATACATACCTATACATCTCAATGTATACATATATATACCCACACAGACATACATATATACCCATGTACATAATTCATACTGTCTGCCTTTATTCATTCCCATCGCCACCTCGCCACACATGGAATAACAACCCCCTCCCCCCTCATGTGTGCGAGGTAGCGCTAGGAAAAGACAACAAAGGCCCCATTCGTTCACACTCAGTCTCTAGCTGTCATGTAATAATGCACCGAAACCACAGCTCCCTTTCCACATCCAGGCCCCACAGAACTTTCCATGGTTTACCCCAGACGCTTCACATGCCCTGGTTCAATCCATTGACAGCACGTCGACCCCGGTATACCACATCGTTGCAATTCACTCTATTCCTTGCACGCCTTTCACCCTCCTGCATGTTCAGGCCCCGATCACTCAAAATCTTTTTCACTCCATCTTTCCACCTACAATTTGGTCTCCCACTTCTCCTCGTTCCCCATATTCCTATTGAAAATGAGGGCACATGCTGCTTCAACTGATAGGGTCAATACAGGTGTGTAAAAATCACACACATCTGTCCACCATTCCCTCATTCCAGTCATATGACTGCAGTCCCTCACATGAGCAGTGTGGGTGTTTGCCGTCTCTCACATGAGGCTTGTGTGAGTGGTAATGCGATTTAAAACACGCATCCCTCTACGTCCGTTTGTTTACCTAACCCTCTTCTCCCTTCAGATTTCCGTCAGCTCTCTCACTAGTAAGTAAACGTACGGCAGCGGCCGGATCATAACTCCCTTCATAAATCCGGGTGAATGAGCGTCACGTGTGAAGTCGAGGGACGTTCGAACGCAGCGACTGGTCATTACTGGGTCTGGCCTGAGCTACCCTCCACTCACACGGGACGAGTACACACCATCCTGTTTATCGCCATGTTCTCTGCTAGGAATGCCATAGTCTATAGGTAGACGTTACCATAACATACAGGAAGAGTCAGGAGATACAGTAAGACCATTGGCATCACTGCTGTTCAAATATCTTCCAATACAACCACTTGTAATGGCTGGACTGTCACCCACTGTAACACTACCCATTGTATTTGTCTCTGGCGTTATCACCACCACTGACTACTACCATCACCATTAACTACCACCATCACCACTACCACTACTTCGACCACTGACTGTTTATCAGTGGTAGGATCAACAGTGGTACTAGGTAGCGGAGGTAGGGTGGAGTGTACCTCAGGCCGCTGTAAACGTCGCCTTTACCCTACCCTACCCTGGCCTCATGGTGCCGCCAGCAGTGTATCTTGCCACACGATGACAGGATGGTGCCATCATTGTGTTTGCTATCTATCGTCTTGTGAGATTCTGGTGTTATCTATCGTCGTGTGAGACTCTGGTGTTATCTATCGTCTTGTGAGACTCTGGTGTTATCTATCGTCTTGTGAGAATCTGGTGTTATCTATCGTCTTGTCAGACTCTGGTGTTATTTATCGTCTTGTCAGACTCTGGTGTTATCTATCGTCTTGTGAGATTCTGGTGTCATCTATCGTCTTGTCAGACTCTGGTGTTATCTATCGTCTTGTCAGACTCTGGTGTTATCTATCGTCTTGTGAGATTCTGGTGTCATCTATCGTCTTGTCAGACTCTGGTGTTATCTATCGTCTTGTGAGATTCTGGTGTCATCTATCGTCTTGTCAGACTCTGGTGTTACCTATCGTCTTGTCAGACTCTGGTGTTATCTATCGTCTTGTCAGACTCTGGTGTTATCTATCGTCTTGTCAGACTCTGGTGTTATCTATCGTCTTGTGAGATTCTGGTGTCATCTATCGTCTTGTCAGACTCTGGTGTTATCTATCGTCTTGTCAGACTCTGGTGTTATCTATCGTCTTGTCAGACTCTGGTGTTATCTATCGTCTTGTCAGACTCTGGTGTTATCTATCGTCTTGTGAGATTCTGGTGTTATCTATCGTCTTGTCAGACTCTGGTGTTATCTATCGTCTTGTCAGACTCTGGTGTTATATGTTTTGTAATTCAGACTGTAAACAAAGCCTTCAGAAGGGTGTATGGTCTTTACACAATATCTACCGAAACTTTTATGAACAGGTTCTGGTCACAGACCAAAGTCTGATTCGAGGTCTGGTCTTGAGTGCAAGAAAATAAAAGGAAAATAAACAGGAAGTAGAGAGGATAGAATACAAGTTGTCAAATATTTTTTTTTAGTAGGATGAGGGAATGTCTTCTGTAATGGAAAGTAACGTAGCTGTTGGGAAAGACAGAGGGAAAAAGAAAAGGTTCCAAAACTTATGAGTATAAGGGAAGAAGCAGACGTCACAACGGGTCACTTTGGAGTTGCAAGCGGCCACAGAGTAATCACGTGAAGCTGTGGATTGCTGAGTATTACCCGGTTCAAATAATGACGGGAGGTGCGCAAGCAGGCAGCTCTCGGGAGGAGAAACCAAATTATATATATATATATATATATATATATATATATATATATATATATATATATATATCTTTCTTTTTTCTTTCTTTCGTACTATTCGCCACTTCCCGCATTAGCGAGGTAGCATTATGAACAGAGGACTGGGCCTTAGAGGGAACATCCTCTCTTGGCCCCCTTCTCTGTTCCTTCTTTTAGTCGCCTTCTACTACACGCAGGGAATACGTGGGAAGTATTCTTTCTCCCCTATCCCCAGGGATAATATATATATATATATATATATATATATATATATATATATATATATATATATATATATATATACATATAACCTTTCCCTTTGAGACAGCTGAGGTTGCTCAGTATGTCACTTGATCTGGGGCGAATGTTCTATACCCTTGTCAAGGTGCTTTTAACATGATTTTCACAATTCTTTCCAAGCCAACGAGAAGGGCGCTTCTGCATCCTACACCAAGACAGCCACTGCATTTCCTGGAAAATATTGAGCTTGTGGCGGACCACAGGATAACACAGGCGTGCTGCGCCTAACAGATGAGCTTTAATGCTGCAAGACTTACTCAAAGGGAAACTCTAGACGAACTGTGCATTTGAAAGCTCGCCCGAGAACACCACGCCTCCGAGGTCCTCCCTGGAACTTCCCACACTCCCTGGATCCACAATGAGTTTACCCAGGTATTCTGCAACAGCCCCGCCACACTGCTAGACCATCTATGCTTCTCCGCCTTCCAAAAGACTGCCGGCTTTTGCAGGGCTTACGGAGTTACACGAGATGCCCCAGGTCATTCTCAGGTTGGGAACGACTGGCGAAGCCACTGCAAAATTCTGAATTAGACTCGAGGCCACTACCAGGTCTGGGAAGAAAGAGTTCCAGTGGTTTAAGGCAACACCCGAGCCCACCATCAGGTCTGGAACGACAGGCAACCTGTGGCTCAGGTAGAGATATTCGTGGCCGCCGTGAGATCCATGGCGATATTCGAGACTTGTACAATGTTAAGAATGATATTCGAGATCATTTTGAGGTCTGGGAAGAAGATTCAGAAACATTTTGAGGTCTGTGGTGACGATGACTTCGATGATGTTCAAAAACATTTAAAAGTCTAGATGGACGTTCGAGAACATCTCGAGGCTTGGGATGACATTGATGTCGAGAACAAGGGTCAAGGACGACCCTGAGGACCACTGTAAAGTCAAAGGTGACGTTTTAAGGTCACTATCAAGTCGATGACGTCATTCGGAAGGCTATTTTGAGCTCCAGAGTGACGTTGGCAACCACTGTAAGTTCTGAGACAACCTAACCAGCCTTGCAGTCCTCTGTGTCCATTCACCACAAAGATTCACTGGATATGAGGCGAAAATCAGAGCAACTTTACCTGTGTGACGGCCATGGTAAGTGCAGTGTGTCCAGCGAGTTGTTGCTAATGACTGAACGTGACACATATCGTAAAAGGTGGCATGTTATTATGAAGCTATCTACAGATAATAATACATTACGTGTAAGTCGTAAATGGCAAACATACGATAGGCAAAAAGGAAATAGTAGTGAGCACGATTTACGTTCAATATGTCTTAGATTCATGCATGATATTATCATCTATTATTTCTTTTATTATACTTAATCGCCGCCTCCCGCGTTAGCGAGGTAGCGCAAGGAAACAGACGAGGAATGGCCCAACCCACCCACATACACATGTATATACATAAACGCTCGAACCCGAACATATACATACCTATACATTTCAACGCATGCATACATATACATACACAGACATACACATATATACACAGGTACATATTCATACTTGCTGCCTTCATCCGTTCTCGTCGCCATCTCGCCACACATGACAGCACTCTCTCTCTCTCTCTCTCTCTCTCTCTCTCTCTCTCTCTCTCTCTCTCTCTCTCTCTCTCTCTCTCTCTCTCTCTCTCAACAAACACATTTAACAAACCTTCAAATTACTCTCTCCATCTCCTTCTCACATCACCACTATTTGTTATAACCTCCCCCCTAGCCCCCTTCACCGATGCTCCCATTTGTTCTCTTGTCTTACGCATTTCATTTACTTCCTTCCAAAACATCTTTTTATTCTCCCTAAAATTTAGTGATACTGCCTCACCCCAACTCTCATTTGCCCTCTTTTTCATCCCTTGCACCTTACTCTTGACCTCCTGCCGCTCTCTTTTATACATCTCCCAGTCATTTGCACTCCTTCCCTGCAAAAATCGTCCAAACCCCACTCTCTTCTCTTTCACTTACGATCTTACTTATTCATCCCATCACTCACTACCCTTTCTAATCTGCCCACCTCCCGCCTTTCTCATGCCACAAGCATCTTTTGCGCAAGCCATCACTGCTTCCCTAAGTATATACCATTCCTCCCCAACTCCTCTTACGTCATTTGCTCTCACCTTTTGCCATTCTGCACTCAGTCTCTCCTGGCACTTCCGCACACAAGTCTCCTTTCCAAGCTCACTTACTCTCACCACTTTCTTCACTCCAACATTCTCTCTTCTTTTCTGAAAACCTCTACAAATCTTCACCTTCGCCTCCACAAGATAATGATCAAACATCCCTCCAGTTGCCCCTCTAAGTATATTAACATCCAAAAGTCTCTTTTTCACACGCCTATCAATCAACATGTAATCCAATAACGCTCTCTGGCAATCTCTCCTACTTACGTAAGTATACTTATGTATATCTCTCACCGTTTCCATTCTTCACCGTTTCCATTTGCAACACTGAACACCCCATGTACACCAATCATACCCTCAACTGCCACATTACGCACCTTTGCATTCAAATCACCCATCACTATTACCGTGCATTAAAGCTGCTAACACACTCACTCAGCTGCTCCCATAACACTTGCCTCTCAAAACCTTTCTTCTCATGCCCAGGTGCATATGCACCAATAATCACCCATCTCTCTCCATCCACTTTCAGTTTTACCCATATTAATCTAGAGTTTACTTTCTTACACTCGATCACATACTCCCACAACTCCTGTTTCAGGCGTAGTGCTACTCCTTCCTTTGCTCTTGTCCTCTCACCAACCCCTGACTTTACTCTCAAGACATTCCCAAACTACTCTTTCCCTTTACCCTTGAGCTTTGTTTCACGAAGAGCCGAAACATCCAGGTTTCTTTCCTCAAACATATTACCTATCTCTCCTTTTTTTCTCATCTCGGTTACATCCACAAACATTTAGACACCCCAGTCTGAGACTTCGAGGAAGATGAGCACTCCCCGCGTGACTCCTTCTCCTGTTTCTCTTTTAGAAAGTTAAGATACAAGGAGGGGAGTGTTTCTAGCAACCCCCCCACCCCCCCGCCCCCTTTAGTCGCCTTCTACGGCACGCTGGGAATACGTGGGAAGTATTCTTCTCCCTATCCCTAAGGATAAGAGACACATATGTATATATATATATATATATATATATATATATATATATATATATATATATATATATATATATATATATATGGCAGTTGATTGGTTCTCAGTGAATGTAGGTTTGCGGCAGGGGTGTGTGATGTCTCCATGGTTGTTTAATTTGTTTATGGATGGGGTTTTTAGGGAGGTGAATGCAAGAGTTTTGGAAAGAGGGGCAAGTATGAAGTCTGTTGGGGATGAGAGAGCTTGGGAAGTGAGTCAGTTGTTGTTCGCTGATGATACAGCGCTGGTGGCTGATTCATGTGAGAAACTGCAGAAGCTGGTGACTGAGTTTGGTAAAGTGTGTGAAAGAAGAAAATTAAGAGTAAATGTGAATAAGAGCAAGGCAATTAGGTACAGTAGGGTTGAGGGTCAAGTCAATTGGGAGGTGAGTTTGAATGGAGAAAAACTGGAGGAAGTAAAGTGTTTTAGATATCTGGGAGTGGATCTGGCAGCGGATGGAACCATGAAAGCGGAAGTGGATCATAGGGTGGGGAAGGGGGCGAAAATCCTGGGAGCCTTGAAGAATGTGTGGAAGTCGAGAACATTATCTCGGAAAGCAAAAATGGGTATGTTTGAAGGAATAGTGGTTCCAACAATGTTGTATGGTTGCGAGGCGTGGGCTATGGATAGAGTTGTGCGCAGGAGGATGGATGTGCTGGTAATGAGATGTTTGAGGACAATTTGTGGTGTGAGGTGGTTTGATCGAGTAAGTAACGTAAGGGTAAGAGAGATGTGTGGAAATAAAAAGAGCGTGGTTGAGAGAGCAGAAGAGGGTGTTTTGAAATGGTTTGGGCACATGGAGAGAATGAGTGAGGAAAGATTGACCAAGAGGATATATGTGTCGGAGGTGGAGGGAACCAGGAGAAGTGGGAGACCAAATTGGAGGTGGAAAGATGGAGTGAAAAAGATTTTGTGTGATCGGGGCCAGAACATGCAGGAGGGTGAAAGGAGGGCAAGGAATAGAGTGAATTGGATCGATGTGGTATACCGGGGTTGACGTGCTGTCAGTGGATTGAATCAGGGCATGTGAAGCGTCTGGGGTAAACCATGGAAAGCTGTGTAGGTATGTATATTTGCGTGTGTGGACGTATGAATATACATGTGTATGGGGGTGGGTTGGGCCATTTCTTTCGTCTGTTTCCTTGCGCTACCTCGCAAACGCGGGAGACAGCGGAAAAAAAAAAGAAAATATATATATATATATATATATATATATATATATATATATATATATATATATATATATATATATATATGGGGATAGGGGATTAAGAGTACTTCCCACGTATTCCCTGCGTGTCGTAGAAGGCGACTAAAAGGGGAGGGAGCGGGGGGCTGGAAATCCTCCCCTCTCGTTTTTTTTTTTTTTTTTTTTTTTTTTAATTTTCCAAAAGAAGGAACAGAGAATTGGGCCAGGTGAGGGTATTCCCTCAAAGGCCCAGTCCTCTGTTCTTAACGCTACCTCGCTAAT
This sequence comes from Panulirus ornatus, assembly GCF_036320965.1. Lineage (NCBI taxonomy): Eukaryota > Metazoa > Arthropoda > Malacostraca > Decapoda > Palinuridae > Panulirus > Panulirus ornatus. The sequence continues at coordinate 3,415,727 of NC_092241.1, read as the reverse complement.
GCGGGAAATGGCGAATAGTTTGAAAGAAAAAAGAATATATATATATATATATATATATATATATATATATATATATATATATATATATATATATATATATATATATAAGTATATCGCGATGGCGCCAAGAATGGACAAAGAGAGGCTGCATTTGCACTCATGTGTAATGTATAAGTTACGAACCCACAGCCCCCCATCCAAAACCAGGCACCACAGACCTTTTCTCCGGCTGCTTCTCATGCCATGGTCCAGTCCACTGACAAGCACGTCGCCCCCTGTATACCATATCTCTCCAGTTCTCTCTATCCCGTGCACGCCTTTCAAAGATAAAACCACCCATTCCCTCCTGGGACTCACTTTGAGGAGGGAAAATATGTGTGCGCGCTCCGTCGCTGTCTCAGCACACCCTATGCAGGCTTGGTGTAATGAGCATGCGATCTGTGCGTCGTGCTCTCTCATGTGCAGTGAAGAATGTGCCATTATGTCCGTATCTCACTACGGTATGGTAGAACAAGAGAATGATGTTTACATTTATGCTCTCCTCTCGTGCATTGCAGTCAGCAGGCATGTCGCTCTGTGATGTATGGGTGGTGCCCGATTTTTTTTTTCTTTTTTATGGCGCTGTATGTGAAGAACCTACCGTCGCTCCTCTCTCGCCCAGCAAAAATATACTTTTTTTTCATTCCACAGTGGCGCATTTAGTGTGTGACACATTTGACACTGGCGCAGTCAGTGTGCGACACAATTGGCAGGGACGTATCTAGCGTTTAACACATTTGGCAGTTAGAGTGGAACACATCTGAGAGTCAGCGTGTAGTACATTTGTCAGGTAGCTAGCAACACATTTGGCAGTTAGCGTGTAACATTTGGCAGTCAGTGACACATTTGGCTGTTAGCATGTAACACATCTGGTTGTACTTTGGTCCCTCAGTGGGTGAAGGACTACAGTATGTATGTTTCACTCTGGCGTAGACCAGTGTGCGAATAACACAAGTTTTCAGACTCCTCTTTCGGTCCAGGGGAATGAGTGGATGTTGTATGTGTCTCTGCTCCACTCTGGGTCCAGGTGAGTGAGTGGATGTTGTATGTGTCTCTACTCCACTCTTAGTCCAGGAGAGTGAGTGGAGATTGTATGTGTCTCTACTCCACTCTGGGTCCAGGAGAGTGAGTGGAGATTGTATGTGTCTCTACTCCGCTCTGGGTCCAGGAGAGTGAGTGGAGGTTGTATGTGTCTCTACTCCACTCTGGGTCCAGGAGAGTGAGTGGAGGTTGTATGTGTCTCTACTCCACTCTGGGTCCAGGAGAGTGAGTGGATGTTGTATGTGTCTCTGCTCCACTCTGGGTCCAGGAGAGTGAGTGGAAATTGTATGTGTCTCTGCTCCTCTCTGGGTCCAGGAGAGTGAGTGGAGGCTGTATGTGTCTCTACTCCACTCTGGGTCCAGGAGACTGAGTGGAGGCTGTATGTGTCTCTACTCCACTCTGGGTCCAGGAGAGTGAGTGGAGGTTGTATGTGTCTCTACTCCACTCTGGGTCCAGGAGAGTGAGTGGAGTGGAGGTTGTATGTGTCTCTGCTCCACTCTGGGTCCAGGAGAGTGAGTGGAGGTTGTATGTGTCTCTACTCCACTCTGGGTCCAGGAGAGTGAGTGGATGGTGTGTCTACTCCACTATAGGTCTAGAGGAGTGGGTGGATGGTGTTTCTCTAACTCACATTGGGCCTAGGCGAGACAGCGAGTGACGAGTGGACCAGCACCCGCGCCCGCCCCCGGTGCTTTGAGCGTGTTATGTACGAGTATTATTTCTGTATTCCACCTCTTGCACAGGTGAGGTGAGGCAGCCCCACACTGCCCGAGGGATTTGCCTCTCACGAGAGGAGGTAACGCTGGAACAATCTGTAAACTTCTGTATTGTAAAGTGGATCATTCTGTTGCTGAAAGAAGGCACGATGATGCTATTACACGCAACACCAACAAGATTATGTATTTACTGTGGCCGAGAGAGAAATATATTTTGAGGAGTATTAAGATATATATATATATATATATATATATATATATATATATATATATATATATATATATATATACAGCATCACCACTAACGTGGGTTTCATTGTGCATAAACACGAGACTATATTTTAATGTCGATAACAGGAAAATGTTTGTATCAGAAGAACGTTTTCATAACATGAACTGATGCGGCTCACGCGCTGCCTACACTGTCTGGGAGGATGAAGGAGACTACATCTAGGGGAGGTGGGGCGGTGGTCCATACAGAGGAGGCAAGGCAGACCCAGCCCTCCAGCTGTAGTCCAGGACCTCTGGACCATCGCCACTCAAGACTGACGTCCTCGGCTCGATAGTTATATGAAAATATACTGAATTTCTAAACCATTCAATCACTGTTGGAACTGCATATACATGAATGAATGAATATACATATATATATATATATATATATATATATATATATATATATATATATATATATATATATATACATGTATATTTATATATCAGAAGACCTGAGGGTCTACGACGAGGCCATCTGCTGGGGAACAGTACGTGGTAAAGCCAAATTACAGTAGTTTTGGTGGTCTGTGACGAGGTATCCATATATAATATATATATATATATATATATATATATATATATATATATACAGAGAGAGAGAGAGAGAGAGAGAGAGAGAGAGAGAGAGAGAGAGAGAGAGAGAGAGTGTGTGTATGTGCGTGTGTGCATGCTTTTTTCGAATATCAGCTATTGCTTTTGTTTTTTGCATCTTTAAGATCCATCATCATCATCTGGCTTCTCATCTTTATTATTCGTATGAATACAATTGTTAGTTTAACCGAAACAAAGGAGACAATTCGCACACCACTTGAAGTCTAACGCAGAGAGGAAGAGGTGGGTACTGAGTCCTCTAACATCACGACTTGCAGCCTCCAACACATTCCGCACTGAGAGAGAGCTTTTTTTCTACTAAGAAAATGCTAATGCAATGACCCCGAGCTATTTCCATTCACTTCATTCCGTATTCCAGACCACTAGCCTATAAGCAAACCAACCCAAAAGGAATTTCACTCATATATATATAAGCAAAACACGAAGCTGCACGTGAAATCGATTTGTTACGAGGGAGAGAGAGAGACATACACACACACACACACACACACACACACACACACACACACAGAGGCAGGCAGCAGCAGCAGGGAGGGAGATGGTTGGTGTCTCGGTCACGCCACATTCATAAACCCGCAGCGTTACTATGGTCTGGGGTCGGGAGTATTGGAGCTGAGACTAGGGTGCTGGGGGGGACGACGCCAGTATTGATCAGGCAAGGTCCACGGGTCCCTGCTACTCTCTCTCTCTCTCTCTCTCTCTCTCTCTCTCTCTCTCTCTCTCTCTCTCTCTCTCTCTCTCTCTCTCTCGGGCTCCGACTACCATAGGGTCCGTAGGCCTGTGGCAGATGTAGCCAGCAGTGGACCTCCCGGAGAGAGAGAGAGAGAGAGAGAGAGAGAGAGAGAGAGAGAGAGAGAGAGAGAGAGAGCAGGGAGGATTTACACAGAGTTTCATAGATACACAGACCACGCAGACACAAGGTCTAAGCGAGGTGGTCTGGTCTTAAGACTATTGAAAAAGGAGTTCCCTTAAAAGTAGTAGAAGAAAAGGATAGCAAAACAATGGCTCTCTCCCCACCCTCCACTCCCTCCGGCAACACACCGGACGGAAAGTAGAAAGAAAATACCTTGCAGGAGTAATATAACCTAGAGAAACTTTATAGGAAAGTCAGAAGGTAAAATGAACGGGAAGATGACATGCATCCCATCACCATCGTCACGCATCCCATCACCAACGTCATGCATCCCATCACCAACGCCACGCATCCCATCACCAACGCCACGCATCCCATCACCAACGTCACGCATCCCATCACCAACGTCACGCACCCCATCACCAACGCCACGCATCCCATCACCAACGTCACGCATCCCATCACCAACGTCACGCATCCCATCACCAACGTCACGCATCCAACGTCACGCATCCCATCACCAACGTCACGCATCCCATCACCAACGTCACGCATCCCATCACCAACGTCACGCATCCCATCACCAACGTCACGCATCCCATCACCAACGTCACGCATCCCATCACCAACGTCACGCATCCCATCACCAACGTCACGCATCCCATCACCAACGTCACGCATCCCATCACCAACGTCACGCATCCCATCACTTTATGTTACAAAGACAATTGTAAGGATAAACTTGAGCTCTAGTTTGTCGACTTACCATGTCTCTATTACTCCTGATGTGGAGAGATGATTCAATAACTCATTATTGTTCCCTTCAAGCAGGCGACTCGGGTTGATCAAAGGCGGTAAGTTATCTCTACATGGCCAGGGCAAGATCAGCGGTTTGAGAAGGTAGCTTAATATATCACTACGTTATGATGATCGGTTAAAAGAATTATTCAGTACCGGAGAATGACTGATGATCAAGCTCAATTTTGAGCATTCTGACAGCGTTGCTCTGAACACCATGTTGTAGTAGCTTATTCCACGCGTCAGTAATGTCGCTGGTAAAGAAATATCTTGTCCAGTGCAGATGAACTGAGTGACCTCTGAGTCCCAAGATGAATCCTTGTGAACAAGTGAGCATCGTGATGATTCTTCATTCACTGCCACCCTTTGCTTCCCATCCTATAACCTGGATTGTATCTTTCTATATATCTATTATTTATATTTTATTTATTTATTTTGCTTTGTCGCTGTCTCCCGCGTTACCGAGGTAGCGCAAGGAAACAGACGAAAGAATGGACCAACCCACACACATACACATGTATATACATACACGTCCACACACGCACATATACATGCCTATACATCTCAACGTATACATATATATACACACACAGACATATACATATATACACATGTACATAATTCATACTGCCTGCCTTTATTCATTTCCATCGCCACCCCGCCACACATGAAATGACAACCCCCTCCTACCGCATGTGAGCGAAGTAGCGCCAGAAAAAGACAACAAAAGGCCACATTCGTTCACACTCAGTCTCTAGCTGTCATGCATAATGCAATGAAACCACAGCTCCCTTTCCACATCCAGGCCCCACACAACTTTCCATGGTTTACCCAAGACGCTTCACACGCCCTGGTTCAATCCACTGACAGCACGTCGACCCCGGTATACCACATCGTTCCAATTCACTCTGTTCCTTGCACGCCTTTCACCCTCCTGCATGTTCAGGCCCCGATCACTTAAAATCTTTTTCACTCCATCTTTCCACCTCCAATTTGGTCTCCCACTTCTCCTCGTTCCCTCCACCTCTGGCACATATATCCTCTTGGTCAATCTTTCCTCACTCATTCTCTCCATATGACCAAACCATTTCAAAACACCCTCTTCTGCTCTCTCAACCACACTCTTTTTATTACCTTACATCTCTCTTACCCTATTATTACTTAAGCGATCAAACCACCTCACACCACATATTGTCCTCAAACATTTCATTTCCAGCACATCCACCCTCCTCCGCACAACTCTATCTATAGCTCACGCCTCGCAACCATATAACATTGTTGGAACCACTATTCCTTGAAACATACCCATTTTTGCTTTCCGAGATAATGTTCTCGACTTCCAAACATTCTTCAAGGCTCCCAGAACCTTCTCCCCCTCCCCCACCCTTTGATTCACTTCCGCTTCCATGGTTCCATCTGCTGCCAAATCCACTCCCAGATATCTGAAACACTTCACTTCCTCCAATTTTTCTCCATTCAAACTTATCTCCCAATTGACTTGTCCCTAAACCCTACTGTACCTAATAACCTTGCTCTTATTCACATTTACTTGCAGCTTTCTTCTTTCACACACTTTACCAAACTCAGTCACCAGCTTCTGCAGTTTCTCACACGAATCAGCCACCATCGCTCTATCATCAGCGAACAACAACTGACTCACTTCACAAGCTCTCTCATCCACAACAGACTGCATACTTGCCCCTCTTTCCAAAACTCTTGCATTCACCTCCCTAACAACCACATCAATAAATTAATTAAACAACCATGGAGATATCACACATCCATGCCGCAAACCTACATTCACTGAGAACCAATCACTTTCCTCTCTTCCTACACGTACACATGCCTTACATCCTCGATAAAAACTTTTCACTGCTTCTAACAACTTACCCCCTACACCATATATTCTTAACACCTTCCACAGAGCATCTCTATCAACTCTATCATATGCCTTCTCCAGATCCATAAATGCTACATACAAATCCATTTGCTTTTCTAAGTATTTCTCACATACATTATTCAAAGCAAACTCCTGATCCACACATCCTCTACCACTCCTGAAACCACACTGCTCTTCCCCAATCTGATGCTCTGTACATGCCTTCACCCTCTCAATCAATACCTTCCCATATAATTTCCCAGGAATACCCAACAAACTTATTCCACTGTAATTTGAGCACTCACTTTTATCCCTTTTGCCTTTGTACAATGGCACTATGCAAGCATTCCTCCAACCATTCAACAATACAGTCACCCCCTTTTTTAATAAATTCCACTGCAATACCATCCAAACCCGCTGCCTTACCGGCTTTCATCTTCCACAAAGCTTTTACTACCTCTTCTCTGTTTATCAAATCATTTTCCCTAACCCTCTCACTTTGCACATCAGCTCGACCAAAACACCCTATATCTGCCACTCTATCATCGAACACATTCAACAAACCTTCAAAATACTCACTCCATCTCCTTCTCACATCACCACTACTTGTTATCACCTCCCCATTAGCCCTCTTTACTGAAGTTCCCATTTGTTCTCTTGTCTAATTCATTTTTCTACGCAACCATTATCCACCAAGACCCGACTTCATGAGGGTCTTCGTCAAGTGCATTTTTGGGAGTCCAGAAAATCATTGATATTTATAGCTTTAGTCTCGCCCTGGGTATTGAATGATTTATGATTATGTTCAGGGAGGTTTGTAAGGCATGATCTGTGCCTTATGAAAACACGCTGTGTAGTATTGATCAGTCTGTGTTGTTCTGAGAGAGAGAGAGAGAGAGAGAGAGAGAGAGAGAGAGAGAGAGAGAGAGAGAGAGAGAGAGAGAGAGAGACGCCCACTGGAACCGTACGGGGGTATGGTTGCTGGAGAGTGGAAGAAAGGGCACACCGAGTTCCCTAGAAAAAAGAAAAAAAGAGACCCAATGGGACCTGAAGAAGAGACCCAGCGGAACTTAGCTGGGCACTGAATAGGCGGCCCAGCGAACCACATGTCATGGCTGGGGTACTGCTCACGTGGTCTGCTCTGACGAACCAGGTCATGTTGAGAGGATTTCTCTGCTTCACCTCAGCACTTGGGTTCCTCAGCCATGAAGCAGAGAGGTATATAATGTACTTCACCCACATGAGGTAGAGAGGTATATTATGTACCTCACCCACATGAGTTAGAGAGGTATATAATGTACTTCACCCACATGAGGTAGAGAGGTATATAATGTACCTTCACCCACATGAGGTAGAGAGGTATATTATGTACCTCACCCACATGAGGTAGAGAGGTATATTATGTACCTCACCCACATGAGGTAGAGAGGTATATAATGTACTTCACCCACATGAGGTAGAGAGGTATATTATGTACCTCACCCACATGAGGTAGAGAGGTACATTATGTACCTCACCCACATGAGGTAGAGAGGTATATTATGTACCTCACCCACATGAGGTAGAGAGGTACATTATGTACCTCACCCACATGAGGTAGAGAGGTATATTATGTACCTCACCCACATGAGGTAGAGAGGTATATTATGTACCGGGCATCAGAGGAAGATGTAATTGTGCTGAATGTCTCCTTAGAACCTACTCAATGCCACTGGCTCTCTTCTTTGGTCCCACTGGATCTCTTCTCTCGATTCACTTGGTCTCTTAACTGGGACATCAGTTGGGTCTCTAATCAAGAGACCAATGGGTTCTCATATTGGGTTCTCTTACTAGGGACCTCAGACGGGTCTCTGACTGCGACCTCACTGGGGTCCTTTCACTGGGACACCACTGGGGTCACCAATCACCCTCACCACCGTAACAAGTATGAACTGTTTTCCCGTTTTCCTTTTGTCCATAGGCGTCGACTTTCCCTCGTAATCGCAGATGCCATCCATTAACGACCTGGGGTCGCCGGGTGAGTTGTCTCTGGATGATGAAGTTGTAGATCGGTGGATCCAACACACACACAGATCACGTCGCCGTCCCTGAGGGGTTGGGCTCCACATCCAAATATACAACATACGCGACAGTGAAGAAAAGAAAAATAGTTCTTGAGAGTCCCTCCTCTCTCTCTCTCTCTCTCTCTCTCTCTCTCTCTCTCTCTCTCTCTCTCTTGCTGTGGGTGTTCTTTCTTTCTTTCTTTTATCCTGCTATCATATCTCTTCTCATCCCTTTGTTGTGGTCTTGAGTTTTTATTGTTCTCTTCCTGTCTGTTATTCGCCACTTTTCTGACTTCTTTTTTTATCACCCATCCTCTCTCTCTCTCTCTCTCTCTCTCTCTCTCTCTCTCTCTCTCTCTCTCTCTCTCTCTCTCTCACCCTCACCCTTCCCTTTTCACCCTTCTCTTTCACCCTTTCATTCATCCCATCTCACCCTCTTCCTCACAACCCTTCCCCTCTCATCTTTCTCTTCCTCTCTCATCCTACTACTCTCACCCTAACCCTCTCTCCCTCCTACTCAGGTTTTCCTCTGTCACCCTACCTCACACTGCTCCCCATTCTCCATCCCTACCTTCCCCAGCAACCCACGTAGTTATCACCGACTCGGGTTAGGCAGGAGACGCTGCCCTCCGCTGCACTATCCTCACACTCCATCTATCTAAGAGGAAGGATTCAAACCTGTGTCCATCTACCTATGATAACATTTCTCCCATAGGTTAGGAGGTCTTCTGCCATCCATGTAATGCTGTGTCCTGTCGACTGAACACCCATGGCCTCATAATTACTGACGTATGTTCATATATACAACTCTATTACATACGTTTTGTTGAAAAGCTTACAGAACTGTTTTTACTTATCTGTCTCCCATAAGTATTTGCTGTCTCCCCTCACGTGAGTGAGGTAGCGTGAGGAACAGATAAGCGAGCCTTTACTGTATAAAATCCTCTCTTGGCTCCTTCCTATGTTCTCTCTCCAGGGAAGTGATACAGGAAGGGAGGATTTCCAGCCCTTTCGCCGAAGCACCCTCTAAGTCGCCTTCTGTGACACACAGTATTCTATCTCCCCTGTCCCCAAGGATGCTGTTATACCAATGGATATTATGCATGATTTATAAGGTGCATGAATGGAATCACCAAATGATATTATACTTTAAGTGTTCAAATTGTATATCTAATTATTTTGTAACTGATTTATTATTACGCATCTGGATTCTGGCATGTAATGGGTATTCTCTAAACGATTATTGACACAACGAAATCATTGTATATTGTTGTGCAGTCTCAAGCTTATTTGTTTCTCATTCGTTTAACTTCGGTCCTTATAGGTAATGTCTTGTACATTCTCTCTCTCTCTCTCTCTCTCTCTCTCTCTCTCTCTCTCTCTCTCTAGTTGTATAGGAAATTGGACAGATGCCTGGTTATGTGATAGGAGGCAGAGAGTCGTGATGAATGACTAATCATCACCATGGTCACTGTTATAGTCCTCCAGGGATCCTTACTTGGGCCTTAACTTTTCTTCATTTATCGTAACGATGTTAGCGTAAGGCTAAATATTTTAGTTTCCAAATTTCCAGATGACACAAAGATCGGCAGTGCCACACTAACTTAAAAAAATAATATATCACAAGAGGATCTAGATAAAATCGCTAAATGACCAAGCAAATGGCAAATGCCATTTAACGTAAACAAATGTCAGCTGTTACGTTACAAGTAAGAAATATCAACAATGACTTTTTTTTTTATGAACTGACGGACCACAAGATAAAGGACACCCCTAGCGTGAGGGATCTAGGGGTCACTGTCTCCAGTAACTTCCAATTCTCGCAGCATTGCAGTGAAGCTGTCAAGAAAGCAAAGACGATGTTAGGATTTATTAACAGAAACTTGACGTACAAAAGCAAGAATGTGATAGTACCACTATACCTACATCTAGTTAGACCAAACCTCGAATATGCAGTGCAGTTTGAAGCCCCCACTTATGTAAGGATATTCTTTAACTGGAAGCAGTGCAGCTAAAAGAAACTAAATTGATTTCTTTCTTGCGTAACTAACAATATGAGGAGAGACTGCGAGAATCAAACTTGTTCTCCCTAAGCAAGAGGCGCCTCCGAGGCAAACTAATGGAATGTTTTAGAATACTTAAGGGATTCAACAACGTCGATATTGAAAATATCTTTACAGTAGCACCAGCATTACCGACGAGAGAAATGGACTAAAACTAAAGAGGTCATCGACTTAATCTGAACCGGACGAAATATTTCTTTACCAACATGACTGATGCGTGGGTTAAGCTCCCAGATGATTTTCATTCAGAGCAATGCCCTTGATATCTTCAAAATTAGATTTGTCATTCTCTAGTATTGAATAGTTCACTTAATCAATCATAGTGCAGTGGTGTATCATACTACCTTCTCAACCATTGATCTCTCCATGGCCATGTTGCAGTGTCATACTAACATTGATTAACCCATGTCACCTGCTTTGAATGCATAAAAAGTATCATTATATTATCTTCATCATCAGGAACAATTCAGGCATGGTAAGTCGAGAGGCTGGAGCTCAAGTTCATCCTTATCACTGTCTTTATAACAAAAAAGTAAAGGGACGCATGTCGTTGGTGATGGGTTCTACTGCAAGGTATAGTTTTCTACCTGTTTTCCGTCCGGTGTGTACCGAAGGGAGTGGAGGGCGGGAAGATCGCCTTTGCTTTGCTGTCCTTTGCTTCTGCATTTAAGGGGACTGCATTCTAATCTATAAGCCAGACCACCTCGCTCACACCTTGGATCTGTGTGGTCTGTATATTTACTTAACTCTCTCTCTCTCTCTCTCTCTCTCTCTCTCTCTCTCTCTCTCTCTCTCTCTCTCTGTAAGTTTCGCTCCCCGCCCTGCTGGCGTGCACCGCCACACTTTGCCCTTCCTGCAGCAGTGTATAACGTCCGGCCACAAGTACCGTAATGCCAGCCTTCCATCCGTATTTGTGAGCATTAGCTCGGCTTAGGTCGGGGTTCCCACCTTAATCGCCTGTAGCCCTAAGCGGTCGGTGTGGTCCTGAGCGGTCGGTAGTCTCCAGTGGTTGTTGGTGGGGATGTGGATGGTCCAGAAGCCTCACATGGTTAGGAGGCAGCCTTGAGCAGTTGGTAGTCTTTGAGGGGTTGCTAGTCTTGAAATACTGGTTGAGTTCAGCTATTCGTAGCCTTCATTTGATAGCCTTAAGTTCACTGTGGTCCTTAAAGGTGCCGTCACTGTAGCGTTCCGGGCGTCAACTCTCCCATTTTTTGATGATTTTTCCCCCATGAACTCCTGTCTCACCGCCAACATATCGCTCAGACGAAACGTGAGGTTTCGGCTTGATTGGCTTACGCCAAAATCCTTGGTCAAGTCAAGATCCATACTTAATGATAAGGCAAATTACATAACATCTTCAACCATGTAATGTAACTGAATTTAATTCTAGTATTCAGTATCACATTTCCAATTAATTGCTTCAGTACATTTATCGTTGTTGATGACGATATTCGTAAATATATCTGATATGTCTGTTTACATTCGGAGCACTTGGGTGTCGTTTTTCCCTTTGAGTGACTTCACTAACGGTAGTGATTCATTATACTGGACCTTATCCAGCCTGATGCAGTTTCTCTCTGCTTCACGGACCTCTGAACTATGGTAAACACTTTCTCATGACGTGCCAGTCATGAATGCACCCAGGTACGCTCTAGGGGAACTTTTGGCTCCCCTACGCTGCACTACAGACGTGGTAAAGTGCGGAATTGTGGCTGTGCGCTGGTCAGTCGGAACCATCTTGTTTGCAGTTGAGCGCTGAATGACTGGCGCGCTGGTTCTCGTATGCGTGTGTGACGGTACGCTCAGAAAAAATGACAATCCTTATGAAAATAAATGCAAGAAAATAACGCCAAAAAAGTGCTAGTGTAACGCCGCGTTTATTCTTTGCTAGCGGTAATGATTAGCCTTCCTGTCGTCTGCTTTGGGTAATTATGAAATGGACGTGCGTTTTCTAGATGGCAGAATTTTAACAAAATTGATACCGATGGATTTTTCACAGTGCGTAGATTTCATATTGAGTGTGGGGTTGTAGGTTTAAAGTTTAGAATTTAAAGTTTTTGTAAACTGGGTACAACTATGAAGTAGAGGAAAATTGTAAGATGAAAACACTTGAACAACTGAGAGAGAAAGTAATGCACTCGTAAGACTGGTCCATTTCTAGCAAATAGTAAACGAACAGAGTGGATGCTTACGGCGTCCCGACGTCATTTTCTGATGTACGTGGCGCTACGCCGAGGATACCAGAAAAGTGACCGTCCTGTGGATATACAAACCGAATAAAGCTGCAATACAAGAAAACTTGTCTGTCGGGTCTAGAAATGTATAATTATTTACACATTTCAGAGAATACCGTAACATTTGAATCCGACTGAATCTGAGTTTTGCAGATATGATGGGTGAGTTCAGAGGTTCACATTTATCTAAAGGTCTTAGTTGACGCTTGTTGAGATCTGTTCCACACAGGGTCAGACTCCTATATCTCTCTAAGCACATGAACTCACTGTTTACCTGCCAAACCAAAGGAATCATAGCACAGTTCACTGGAGTCCATGGTGTGATGTACTCCACTTCAGAAGGAAGATACTGGAACTAAAAAAACAGGACAGATGAGAGTTGTGTGGAGCAAGTTTCAGCAAACTTCAGAGAGAATAAGAAAATGTTTTGGAAGGAGGATAATGGTACTGGGAAAAGAAGAGAAACAGTTAAAGGAGCAGAGAGAAATGGTAACAGGCACAGATGATGTGGAGATGAAGTGATGTGGGGTGTTTTGTACATGGAGGTGTGCGAGGAGAGAATCATGGCTAATGATCTGGTGGAAAGACATGATGTGGAGAAAGGCCTTCCGTAAAACGAAGCTCGATAAAGCGGCTGCAGGGGATGCGATTGAATTTCTCAAAAATGTAGGTGCTTGGTTAGTTAAGATTTTTCACTGCATGCTTGGATCATGTTGAGATGCCTGAGGGTGGCGGAATGTCTGTATAGTGCCTTTGTGTAGAGTCAAGGGGAGCAGAATGTGAGTGTTCAAATTCCTTAGGTACATGTTTGTTGAGTGTCCCTGGTGAGTTGTATGGTAGAGTGGTGATTGAGAGGGTGGTGGCCACACAGCGCACAGAGTAGGAGGAACAGCGTGGTTTGAAGAGTGGTATAGGAACGTGTGGATCAGTGGTTAGCTTTGAATGATTCGTGTAAGAAGTACGTAGAGGAACTGAGGAACTGTATGTGGCATTCTTGACTTTGGAGAAAACATATGGCAGGGTTGAGAGAAGCTTTATGGAAGGTGTTAAGAAAATGTTGTGTGAAGAGAAGCTATCTCAGGCAGTGAGGAGCTTTACCAAGAGAGTAGGGCGTGTGTGCGAGTAGGAAGAGAGGAAATTTTGTTGTGCCATGCATAGGTCTGCGGCAAGGGTGTGTGATGCCACTACAGATGGGATAGTGAAAGAAGTAAACGCGAGGGTTTTGGAATGGGGGAAGGTCTGCAGTCTGTCGGGGGTTAGGGGACCTGGTAAGTAATCAGTTGTTTTGCTGATGACGCAACGCTGGCGGTAGGATCGAGAGAGAGAAACTGAATAAGCTGGTGTCTGAGACAATGAACGTGTGTAAAAGGAAATAGTCTAGAATAAATGAACGTGAATGAACACAAGATTTGAGTGGTAAGAATTTGGAGGAAGTGGAGTGCTTTTGATGCCTGGAAGAGGACATGACAGCGGTAGAATCATGGAAGCTGAGGTGAACCACAGGTTGGATGAAGGTGCAAGGATCTTGGGCGCATCGGTAACCTGTGGAATGAGACGTTGCCGGTGTTGTGTGGATGCGAGATGTGGGCCTTAGATGACAAAATACGGACGAGCATGAATGTGTTGGAAATGAAATGTACGAAGACAATAGATAGTGCGAGGAGGTGTGATCGAATAAGCAATAATTGGGTAAGTGTGACAGTATGAGAAGGATGTAGAAGAGAGCTGAAGAGGGCTGTGCTGAAATGGTTTGGACATATGGAGAGGATGAGTGAGGAGAGGATGACTAAGAGGTTGTACATGTCAGAAGTGTAAGGAACAAGGTAAAAGGGGAAAACCAAGAAGAGGTGCAAGGATGGTGTGAAAGATGCTTTGAGTGTTCGAGGTCTGAACATGCAGGAGAGTGTGAGCCATGCACGGCATACAGCGAACTGGAGCAGTGTGGTATACAGGGGGTGAAGCGCTGTCGCTACGTCCCCAAAGTATTATGGTTCACTCGTACATGAGTAACAAACAAACACACATCACTTCAAGGCCAACGTACTGTAACCTAGAATCTTACCCAGATTCTAAAGAAATTAACGCAAAATTTTGGGCCTCTGAGTGTGAAGGCTCTACCATGCAAAAGTAACAGACAAATCGCGTGTTTACCAAATGGCGTTCTAGCTCGTTCACCATTCCGTGCGTTAACGAGGTAGCGTCAGGAACAGACGAAGAACAGTCTGATTTGTAGACATCCACTCTCCATATATCGTGTATAACGCAACGATACCGGAATCTCCTGTCCACAGCCAAGCCCAAGAACAGGTCCGTGGTTTTCTTTGTCCAGTTCATATGCCTCGCTTCGGCCCACTGACACCACGTTACTCCCTCTCTGCCACATCGTTCCTATTCCCCCTCTATTCCATACGCGCCTCTCACCCTCTTGTATGCTGAGGCTCTGATGACTCGAATCCTCAATTACTCTATCCTCAAGTCTCCTTCTTAGCCACGTTATTCCCCTTCCTCCCTCCACTTCTGACACGTTTATCGTCTCAGTCCCTCTTCATGGATCCTCTCCTTATGTCCTCCTCAGCACACCCTATTCATGCTGTTTCAGTCCTGCTTTGCTTTCTACCGCACCTTCTCTTCGTATCATTCCTTATACCAGTATTTCGGCAGGTGGGACACGGACCACTAGTGGGACGAAAAGGGTGTCCAGGTGGGAGATGAAGTTTTCAAAATAATCATGAAAGTCATCGAAATAAGGCGTTGCCTCGCCGGATCCTTTCTGTTATTTGACATTCTTAAACGTTGTAACATTGCGGGAATATAGTTGACAAATGTTCTTGATATACTTGATGTGGTCGGGAGAAGTTGCTCACAAATATATGTGAGCAATCTTTCCCTACCACGATGGATAGAAATCACATTCAACTGGATAGAGCTCGTGGCGTCGCTTTTTCAAAAATTACTCCAAGAGTTTCCCTGTTCACAAGTGTGATGCAACTACAGGCTACTCACTGATTAATTACTGAATCAGCTTAGTTTGTCTGTTATATATTCTGTATTTTACCAGTATAGCAATACAATCTGCCCACAACAAAATCATTGCATTTCCATTGTCGCGAACTTTCCAACTAATAATATGAGACTAAATTGCACTCAAACGTCTGGGGTTTCATTTTTGTACGCAGTGGTTATGAGACGTAAGTCTGAATAGGAAAAGAGGTGCTGCCTTACACGACCCACCCTCCTCATATTGTACCCCGAGTATCACTGCTTCCAGTATATCCACCATCATCCGTTATTTTGCACTGAGGGACAACGACCTTCGCCCATACAGCTCAGCCGCGACCACGAGAACATAAGGCATGCCCATCCCTGACCCCACTCGCAGTTTCCTCTCTACCCACACACTCCTTTATTGCGGCAAGAATCTTAGCACCACCAAGTATTCCCTGCGTGTCGTAGAAGGCGAGTAAGAAGTGAGGGAACGGGCGCTGGAAATCCTCCCCTCCTCTCCCGTTTGCAAATTTTCAAAAGACGGTACAGATAAGGAGGCCAAGTGAGGATATTCTCTTTAAGGCTCAGTCCCTTGTTCTTAACGCTACGTCGTTAAAGCGGGAAATGGCGAATATATATATATATATATATATATATATATATATATATATATATATATATATATATATATATATATAGATAGATAGATAGATAGATAGATAGATAGATAGATGGAATTTTTTAAAAAAGGGGGTGACTGTATTGTTGAGTGGTTGGTAAGGCTATTTAATGTATGTATGACTCATGGTGCGGTGCCTCAGGATTGGGGGAATGCTTGCATATTGCCATTGTACAAAGGCAAAGGGGATAAAAGTGAGTGCTCAAATTACAGAGGTATAAGTTTGTTGAGTATTCCTGGGAAATCACATGGGAGGGTATTGATTGAGAGGGTGAAGGCATGTACAGAGCATCAGACTGGGGAAAAGCAATGTGGTTTCAGAAGTGGTAGAGGATGTGTGGATCAGGTGTTTGCTTTGAAGAATGTATGTGAGAAATACTTAGAAAAGGAAATGGATTTGTATGTAACATTTATGGATCTGGAGAAGGCATATCATAGAGTTGATAGAGATGCTCTGTGGAAGGTATTAAGAATATCTGGTGTGGGAGGCAAGTTGTCAGAAGCAGTGAAAAGTTTTTATCGAGGATGTAAGGCATGTGTACGTGTAGGAAGAGAGGAAAGTGATTGGTTCTCACTGAATGTAGGTTTGCGGCACGGGTGTGTGATGTCTCCATGGTTGTTAATTTCTTTATGGATGGTGTTGGTAGGGAGGTGAATGCAAGAGTTTTGGAAAGAGGGGCAAGTATGCAGTCTGTTGTGGATGAGAGAGCTTGTGAAGTGAGTCAGTTGTTGTTCGCTGATGATACACCGCTGGGGGCTGATTTGTGTGAGAAACTGCAGAAGCTGGTGACTGAGTTTGGTAAAGTGTGTGAAAGAAGAAAGCTGAGAGTAAATGTGAATAAGAGCAAGGTTATTAGGTACAGTAGGGTTGAGAGACAAGTCAATTGGGAGGTAAGTCTGAATGGAGAAAAACTAGAGGAAGTGAAGTGTTTTAGATATCTGGGAGTGGATTTGGCAGCCGATAGATCCATGGAAGCGGAAGTGAATCATAGGGTGGGGGAGGGGGCGAAAGTTCTGGGAGCGTCGAAGAATGTGTGGAAGTCGAGAACATTATCTCGGAAAGCAAAAATAGGTATGTTTGAAGGAATACTGGTTCCAACAATGTTATATGGTTGCGAGGCGTGGGCTATGGATAGAGTTGTGCGGAGGAGGGTGGATGTGCTGTGAATGAGATGTTTGAGGACAATATGTGGTGTGAGGTGGTTTGATCGAGTTAGTAATAATAGGGTAAGAGAGATGTGTGGTAATGAAAAGTGTGTGGTTGAGAGAGCAGAAGAGGGTGCTTTGAAATCGTTTGGTCACATGGAGAGAATGAGTGAGGAAAGATTGACCAAGAGGATATATGTGTCAGAGGTGGAGGGAACGAGAAGTGGGAGATCAAACTGGAGGTGGAACGATGGAGTGAAAAAGATTTTGAGTGATCGGGGCTTGAACATGCAGGAGGGTGAAAGGCGGGCAAGGAATATAGTGAATTGGAACGATGTGGTATACCGGGGTCGACGTGTTGTAAATGGATTGAACCAGGGCATTTGAAGCGCCTGGGGTAAACCATGGAAAGTTCTGTGGGGCCCGGATGTGGAAAGGGAGTTGTGGTTTCGGTGCAATATTACGTGACAGCTAGAGACTGAGTGTGAACGAATGGGGCCTTTGTTGTCTTTTCCTAGCGCTACCTCGCGCACATGAGGGGGAGGGGGTTATTTCATGTGTGGCGGGGTGGCGATGGGAATGAATAAAGGCAGACAGTATGAATTATGTATATGTGTATATATGTATATGTCTGTGTGTGTATATATATGTATACGTTGAGATGAATAGGTATGTATATTTGCGTGTGTGGACGTGTATGTATATACATGTGTATGTGGGTGGGTTGGGCCTTTCTTTAGTCTGTTTCCTTGCGGTACCTTGCTAGCGCGGGAGACAGCGACAAAGCAAAATAAATAAATATATATATATATATATATATATATATATATATATATATATATATATATATATATATATATATCACATAATCTCCATCTCCCCCGTTAGCGAGGTAACGTTAAGTAACGTTAAGAACAGAAGACTAAGCCTTAGAGGGAATATCCTCACTTGGCTCCCTTCTCTGTTCCTTCTTTTGGAAAATCAAAAACGAGAGGGGAGAATTTTCAGCCCTCTTTTCCCTTCCCTATTTACCACTGTATCCCGAGAATCGAAATCTGAACCATCAGTGTAGTAGTCAGGTAGCCTAACCCCGGGCCACAGTGAGTTTCAAAAAACTAATCCATCCACATCCATTATCTCTGATTCATGGACCCCACGATGCAATACGTATCCTCACCAAATGGAGACGCTGTCACGTACATTATGGCAGGGTAGCAAGGCTTTTTAATCAGTTCGCATGGCACAACGGCCATGTGTATGTCTTCAAACATGTAATTTGCACATACATGTTATCTGATGTGAACTATTCATCACTACACTCCAAGAATCGAACATTGTGTCATCAAGGTACAAAACTGGTGAATGTGTTGAAAATGAAATATTTGCGGACAATACGTGATGTGAGGAGGATTGATCGAATGAGTAATGACAGGGTAAGAGAGATGTGTGGTAATAAGGAGAGTATGGGTTAAAGGAGCAGAGGAGAGGAAGTTGAAATGGTTTGGACATATAGAGAGAATGGGTGAGGAAAGATTGACAAAAAGGATATTTGGTATAAGAAGTGGAGGGGACAAGGAAAACGGGGGAGACCGAGTTGGAGGTGGAAAGATGGAGTGAATGTGAATTTGAATGATCGGAGCCTGAGCATGCAGGAGGGTGAAAGCCGGGCACGGGTAAAAATGAATTGGAGCTATGTTGTATACAGGGGGCAACGTGCTCCAGTACACTGAACCAGGGTATATATAACGGTCAGGGTAAACCACGGAAAGGTCTTTGGGGCCTGGTTGTTGATATGAAGCTGTGGTTTCGGTACATTATGGTGAGGGGGTGATGGTGGGGGGGGAGGGTGGTGGTGGGGAAAGGGGGTGTGGTGGTGGGCAGGGGGGGATGGTGGTGGTTGCGGGGGGTGATGGTTGGGGGTGCAAGGGGGGGATGGTGGTGGTGCAGGGGGGGTGGTGGTGGTTAGGGGGAGGGGGTGGGAGGGGGTGTTGGTGGTGGTGCAGGGGGGTGATGGTGGTTTATGCAGGGGGGGATTTGGGGGTGGGGCAGGGGGTGATGGTGGTGGTTTCAGGGGGTGATGGTGGTGGTGCAGGGGGGGATGGTGGTGGGTGCAGGGGGTGATGGGGTGGTTTCCCGGGGGGATTTGGGGTGATGGTGGTGGGGGGGGATGTGGTGGTGGGGGGTGGGGGTGGTGGGGGGGTGTGGGGGTGGGGGGTGGGGGTTTTAGGGGGGGGTGGGGTTTTTATGAGGGGGTTTAGGTGGGGGGGGGTATGGTGGTGGTTTGGGGGGGGGGGGTGGGGGGGGGGGGGTGTGGTGGGGGGTAGGGGGGGTGTGGGGGGGGGGGGGGGGGAGGGGGGGGGGGGGGGGGGGGGGGGGGGGGGGGGGGGGGGGGGGGGGGGGGGGGGGGGGGGGGGGGGGGGGGGGGGGGGGGGGGGGGGGGGGGGGGGGGGGGTGGGGGGGGGGGGGGGGGGGGGGGGGGGGGGGGGGGGGGGGGGGGGGTGGGGGGGGGGGGGGGGGGGGGGGGGGGGGGGGGGGGGGGGGGGGGGGGGGGGGGGGGGGGGGGGGGGGGGGGGGGGGGGGGGGGGGGGGGGGGGGGGGGGGGGGGGGGGGGGGGGGGGGGGGGGGGGGGGGGGGGGGGGGGGGGGGGGGGGGGGGGGGGGGGGGGGGGGGGGGGGGGGGGGGGGGGGGGGGGGGGGGGGGGGGGGGGGGGGGGGGGGGGGGGGGGGGGGGGGGGGGGGGGGGGGGGGGGGGGGGGGGGGGGGGGGGGGGGGGGGGGGGGGGGGGGGGGGGGGGGGGGGGGGGGGGGGGGGGGGGGGGGGGGGGGGGGGGGGGGGGGGGGGGGGGGGGGGGGGGGGTGGGGGGGGGGGGGGGGGGGGGGGGGGGGGGGGGGGGGGGGGGGGGGGGGGGGGGGGGGGGGGGTGGTGGTGGGGGTGGGGGGGGGGGGGGGTGGGGGGGGTGTGGTGGTGGTGCAGGGGGTGATGGTGGTGGTGCAGGGTGTGATGGTGGTGGTGCAGGGGGTGATGGTGGTGGTGCAGGGGGTGATGGTGGTGATGCAGGGGTGATGGTGGTGATGCAGGGGGTGATGGTGGTGGTGCAGGGGGTGATGGTGATGGTGCAGGGGGTGATGGTGATGTGCAGGGGGTGATGGTGGTGGTGCAGGGGGTGATGGTGATGATGCAGGGGGTGATGGTGGTGGTGCAGGGGGTGATGGTGGTGGTGCAGGGGGTGATGGTGGTGGTGCAGGGGGTGATGGTGGTGGTGCAGGGGGTGATGGTGGTGGTGCAGGGGGTGATGGTGGTGGTGCAGGGGGTGATGTGGTGGTGCAGGGGGTGATGGTGTGGTGCAGGGTGGTGATGGTGGTGGTGCAGGGGTGATGGTGATGGTGCAGGGGGTGATGGTGGTGGTGCAGGGGGTGATGGTGGTGGTGCAGGGGTGATGGTGGTGGTGCAGGGGTGATGGTGGTGGTGCAGGGGGTGATGGTGGTGATGCAGGGGGTGATGGTGGTGGTGCAGGGGGTGATGGTGGTGGTGCAGGGGGTGATGGTGGTGGTGCAGGGGGTGATGGTGGTGCAGGGGGTGATGGTGGTGGTGCAGGGGGTGATGGTGGTGGTGCAGGGGGTGATGGTGGTGGTGCAGGGGGTGATGGTGGTGGTGCAGGGGGTGATGGTGGTGGTGCAGGGGGTGATGGTGGTGGTGCAGGGGGTGATGGTGGTGTGCAGGGGGTGATGGTGGTGGTGCAGGGGGTGATGGTGGTGGTGCAGGGGGTGATGGTGGTGGTGCAGGGGGTGATGGTGGTGATGCAGGGGGTGATGGTGGTGGTGCAGGGGGTGATGGTGGTGGTGCAGGGGGTGATGGTGGTGGTGCAGGGGGTGATGGTGGTGGTGCAGGGGGTGATGGTGGTGGTGCAGGGGGTGATGGTGGTGATGCAGGGGGTGATGGTGGTGTGCAGGGGGTGATGGTGGTGTGCAGGGGGTGATGGTGGTGGTGCAGGGGGTGATGGTGGTGGTGCAGGGGGTGATGGTGGTGGTGCAGGGGGTGATGGTGGTGTTGCAGGGGGTGATGGTGGTGGATGCAGGGGGTGATGGTGGTGGTGCAGGGGGTGATGGTGGTGGTGCAGGGGGTGATGGTGGTGGTGCAGGGGGTGATGGTGGTGGTGCAGGGGGTGATGGTGGTGGTGCAGGGGTGATGGTGGTGGTGCAGGGGGTGATGGTGGTGGTGCAGGGGGTGATGGTGGTGGTGCAGGGGGTGATGGTGGTGGTGCAGGGGGTGATGGTGGTGGTGCAGGGGGTGATGGTGGTGGTGCAGGGGGTGATGGTGGTGGTGCAGGGGGTGATGGTGGTGGTGCAGGGGGTGATGGTGGTGGTGCAGGGGGTGATGGTGGTGTGCAGGGGGTGATGGTGGTGGTGCAGGGGGTGATGGTGGTGGTGCAGGGGGTGATGGTGGTGGTGCAGGGGGTGATGGTGGTGGTGCAGGGGGTGATGGTGGTGGTGCAGGGGGTGATGGTGGTGGTGCAGGGGGTGATGGTGGTGGTGCAGGGGGTGATGGTGGTGGTGCAGGGGGTGATGGTGGTGGTGCAGGGGGTGATGGTGGTGGTGCAGGGGGTGATGGTGGTGGTGCAGGGGGTGATGGTGGTGGTGCAGGGGGTGATGGTGGTGATGCAGGGGGTGATGGTGGTGGTGCAGGGGGTGATGGTGGTGGTGCAGGGGGTGATGGTGGATGATGCAGGGGGGTGATGGTGGTGGTGCAGGGGGTGATGGTGGTGTGCAGGGGGTGATGGTGGTGGTGCAGGGAGGTGATGAGGTGGAGATGCAGGGGGTGATGGTGTGATGCAGGGGGTGATGGTGGTGGTGCAGGGAGTGATGGTGGTGGATGCAGGGGGTGATGGTGGTGGTGCAGGGGGTGATGGTGGTGATGCAGGGGGTGATGGTGGTGGTGCAGGGGGTGATGGTGGTGGTGCAGGGGTGATGGTGGTGGTGCAGGGGGTGATGGTGGTGTGCAGGGGGTGATGGTGGTGGTGCAGGGGGTGATGGTGGTGATGCAGGGGTGATGGTGGTGGTGCAGGGGGTGATGGTGGTGGTGCAGGGGTGATGGTGGTGGTGCAGGGGGTGATGGTGGTGGTGCAGGGGGTGATGGTGGTGGTGCAGGGGGTGATGGTGGTGGTGCAGGGGTGATGGTGGTGGTGCAGGGGGTGATGGTGGTGGTGCAGGGGGTGATGGTGGTGATGCAGGGAGTGATGGTGGTGATGCAGGGGGTGATGGTGGTGATGCAGGGGGTGATGGTGGTGGTGCAGGGGGTGATGGTGGTGGTGCAGGGGGTGATGGTGGTGGTGCAGGGGGTGATGGTGGTGTTGCAGGGGGTGATGGTGATGATGCAGGGGGTGATGGTGATGATGCAGGGGGTGATGGTGGTGGTGCAGGGGGTGATGGTGGTGGTGCAGGGGGTGATGGTGGTGGTGCAGGGGGTGATGGTGGTGGTGCAGGGGGTGATGGTGGTGGTGCAGGGGGTGATGGTGGTGGTGCAGGGGGTGATGGTGGTGATGCAGGGGGTCATGGTGGTGATGCAGGGGGTGATGGTGGTGGTGCAGGGAGTGATGGTGGTGGTGCAGGGGGTGATGGTGGTGATGCAGGGGGTGATGGTGATGATGCAGGGGGTGATGGTGGTGATGCAGGGGGTGATGGTGGTGGTGCAGGGGGTGATGGTGGTGGTGCAGGGGGTGATGGTGGTGATGCAGGGGGTGATGGTGGTGGTGCAGGGGGTGATGGTGGTGGTGCAGGGGGTGATGGTGGTGATGCAGGGGGTGATGGTGGTGATGCAGGGGGTGATGGTGGTGGTGCAAGGGGTGATGGTGGTGGTGCAGGGGGTGATGGTGGTGATGCAGGGGGTGATGGTGATGGTGCAGGGAGTGATGGTGGTGATGCAGGGAGTGATGGTGATGGTGATCGTCGCCGCGTCAGTGTTGTCGGTGTTGGTGACAACAATAATGTTGGTGTTAGTAGCTAATTGCTGCTGTCGATGATGATGATGATGATGATGATATGATGATATGATGATGATGATATGATGATGATGATGATATGATGATGATGATGATGATGATGATATGATGATGATGATGATATGATGATGATGATGATGATATGATGATGACGATGATGATAATGTGCTGATTGTAGTACTGCTGCAGCTGCTGTACACGCCATTGGTGGCCCACACAATTAGACCATTTAGAATATACCTTCATGTGAGAGTCAACCATTAACAACACTCATTTTCACCTCAGTCTTTCTCTCACTTTCTTCTTTCTTACTTCACCTTTTCATTGAAATTTCCTTCCCTCTGTTATCATCATGCGTGGCCCCTGCTCGCATTCTCATTCTCTTGTAACCATCAAATTCATGTGTTTCAGCCATTTTTGTTACCGAAATTTCACCTTTCCATTTCCTTCTTATTATCATTTGGAGTTTCATCTTATCTGTTTCTCTGATAACGTATCCATCATTCCATCACCGTTCCCCCTCGTTCTTTCGTGTTTCACCCTCCCCTCCAGTGAGTTCCATCCTCCTGTTTCTTGTTTCATCCTCCTCTTCCTCTTCCTTTCTTGCGTTTCATCCTCATCTACCATTTATTTTACCCTCCCTTTTCTTGCGTTTCACTCCATGTTATTCCCTCCCTTTCCTTGTTCCACCCATCCTTTTCCAGTTTTCCACCCTTCCCTCCCTCTGCTTCACTCTCCCTTTCCCCGTGTTTCGTCTTTTATCCTCCCTTCACTGTGCTTCACCCTTTCCTTCCATATGTTCCATACTCTTTTCCTGTGTTTCATCCATCCTTTCCCCACCCTGTGTTTCACTCTCCCTTCCCCTTATGTTTCACCCCCTTCCTCCATGTTTCATCCTTCCCTTCCCCCTGCGCTTCACCCTCCCCTCCTACTATCTGTTCACCAGCCGGCCCCTCCCTCCTCCCGCACCACGCTGGCACAGGTCTCCAGGTCGTCCACTCGCAGGTCACTGCCTCCCTGCACTACTTTCTTACTCTCCTCCTCCCTCTCCTCCTCCTCCTCCTCCTCTCTTCTCCACATGGCTCTTCTGTAACGTCCTCCTCCTCTGCTATCACTCCCCCTCCTCCTCTTGCTCTTCCCCCTTCTCTTCCTCTTCCCTCTCTTCCTCCTTCTCCTACTCATCTTCTTCCTCGTCCTCCTTACCCTCTTCCTTCTCCTCCTTCTCTCCCGCCTCCTCTTCATGTTTCTCTTCCTCCTTCATTCTTTCTCATTTTGCTTCCCCTCCTCTTCCTTCTTCACTTCCTCCCATCTCTCATGCCCTTTTCTTTGTCCTTTGTCCTCCTCCTTCTCTTCCTTCTTCCTACCTGTCTCCTGTCCTTTTGTCCTGGAGGTCCTGTCTCTTGTCCCAGCCATGGATAGCGACTGTCATATTCATCATCTGGACCATCTTATACCCTGGGAATTGGTAGCCATCTTCTGACAGCTCCGGCTACTTAGCCCTTGCGCCTCCTTACACGCTGGCTGCCGTTCATTCTGGCTGCCGTTCATTCTGGCTGCATTCATCCTGGCTGCCGTTCATTCTGGCTGACGCTCATTCTGGCTGCATTCATCCTGGCTGCCGTTCATTCTGGCTGCATTCATTCTGGCTGACGTTCATTCTGGATGGCATTCAATCTGGCTGCCGTTCATTCTGCCTGGTGTTCATTCTGGTCTACGCTTATTCTGGCTGCATTCACTCTGGCTGCCGTTCATTCTAGCTGACGCTCATTCTAGCTGCATTCATTCTGGCTGACGTTCATTCTGGATGGCATTCATTCTGGCTAACGTTCATTGTGGCTGCATTCATTCTGGCTGACGTTCATTCTGGATGGCATTCATTCTGGCTGGCGTTCATTCTGGATGGCATTCATTCTGGCTGACGTTCGTTCTGGATGACATCCATTCTGGCTGGCGTTCATTCTGGATGGCATTCATTCTGGCTGGCGTTCGTTCTGGATGGCATTCATTCTGGCTGACGTTCGTTCTGGATGGCATTCATTCTGGCTGACGTTCGTTCTGGATGACATCCATTCTGGCTGACGTTCATTCTGGTTGGCATTCATTCTGGCTGGCGTTCGTTCTGGATGGCATTCATTTTGGCTGACGTTCGTTCTGGATGGCATTCACTCTAGCTGGCGTTGGGTCACGCTGGTCATATTAGACAGCGATCTCATGAAGGAAACATCCGTCTCGAATGGCGTCCACTCAACAGACATTCAGTTACATGATGAGTCGGACACCATTGTCGCCTGCCATAGATGTCGCCCATAGTGAGTGTCGCCCATAATGAGTGTCGTCCATAGTGAGTGTCACCCATATTGAGTGTCTTTATAGTGAGTGCCGCTCTTTGTGAGTTTCATCCATAGTGAGTGTCACCCATAATGAGTGTCGTTCATAGTGAGTGTCACCCATATTGAGTGTCTTCCATACTGAGTGTCACCCATATTGAGTGTCTTCCCATAGAGAGTGTCACGTATACATTCATAACGACCCCAGGGCCAGTGTTTAGGAAAAGAGTCCTGGTGTTTCCTAGTACCTCTTTCTAGAGGCTCCTGCTGCCCACAGCTGCGCTACTTCGAATAGCAGGGAAATGTGAACTCGTTTGGAGTGAGAAGTTCTTTAACGAGACGACTGCCAGTGACAGCCTCACCAACAATGACTTATCACTCGAGGTGAAGCAGGCCAAGCCCGGCAACACAATATATATATATATATATATATATATATATGTGTGTGTGTGTGTGTGTATGTGTGTGTGTGTGTGTGGTGTGAGGTGGTTTGATCGAGTAAGTAATGTAAGGGTAAGAGAGATGTGTGGTAATAAAAAGAGCGTGGTTGAGAGAGCAGAAAAGGGTGTTTTGAAATGGTTTGGTCACATGGAGAGAATGAGTGAGGAAAGATTGACCAAGAGGATATATGTGTCGGAGGTGGAGGGAACGAGGAGAAGAGGGAGACCAAATTGGAGGTGGAAAGATGGAGTGAAAAAGATTTTGAGTGATCGGGGCCTGAACATGAAGGAGGGTGAAAGGCGTGCAAGGAATAGAGTGAATTGGAACGATGTGGTATACCGGGGTCGACGTGCTGTCAATGGATTGAACCAGGGCATGTGAAGCGTCTGGGGATAAACCATGGAAAGTTCTGTGGGGCCTGGATGTGGAAAGGGAGCTGTGGTTTCAGTGCATTATTACATGACAGCTAGAGACTGAGTGTGAACGAATGGGGCCTTTGTTGTCCTTTCCGAGCGCTACCTCGCACACATGAGGGGGGGGAGGGGGTTGTTATTCCATGTGTGGCGAGGTGGCGATGGAAATGAATAAAGGCAGACAGTATGAATCATGTACATGTGTATATATGTATATGTCTCTGTGTGTGTATATATGTATACATTGAGATGTATAGGTATGTATATTTGCGTGTGTGGATGTGTATGTATATACATGTGTATGTGGGTGGGTTGGGCCATTCTTTCGTCTGTTTCCTTGCGCTACCTCGCTAACGCGGAAGAAAGCGACAAAGCAAAATAAAATAAATAAATAAATAAACACACACACACACACACATGTGTATATATATATATATATATATATATATATATATATATATATATATATATATATATATATATCCATCCAATAGGATGCGTTTTCAACGTTGGAACACAAGCTAAACCTTAATGATTACTGAGAACAATCAGTGTTAAAATCATAACGAGATAGAAGTACTCAGTTAAGGCTTCTGACGTACATACAATTTTTCCCTACGAAGAGAGAAGGTTACCCTATAAAAGTGGACATTCCCATTAAGGCGCCCACCGTCCTGTACAAAATGAAAGGTAACTGGCAGCTACGTGGGAGGCCATGTACTCCCAGGCAAGTTATGAAAAGCTAGCTCACTCACAACTCAGCCACAAGCCACTAAATCTAAGAAGAATACACCCGCATCAGTTCTCCCCATGTTTGTCCGCTCATTCGAATGACACACGATATTCAGGGGCGACTGAACGCAGAGGCTGGCCTAACACGCCGATACTGACACCCACACACACAAGGATAACAGATCCCAGTGTTGAGCCTCCTGTCTCTCCCGATCACAAGCCGAGCAGTTGTTCACTTGTCAGTAAAATGCTTCGTTAATATCCTGTAGGCAGTGCACACCCACCAGCTGACGAGGGAATCCTGAAGACAGGCTGAAACTCTGATCTGTGGGACGTGGAGCAGGCTAGGGGCGTTAGTCACTGGGGAGGAACCAGTGACATTGTCACCCTCGGCTTCGACTTGACCAGGACGAGTTGACTTAAGGAAGAGTTGATAACCTGCCACTTGCTTCGTAATCTGTGTGAGATCTATGATGGCTGAGGTCGAGAAAGACGAACAGTTGACATCTGTTACCAACCAGGTACCGTCTTGATGACCTTGTATTATCCACATTGTCCTGCAGCGTTAGCAGGTCCTTGTCGTGGGCTGTAGAGGCGTTGGGGCACTTGGCACTTTGTACCAGGAGAGTAACTGTCTCGTTGGTATTACGTTATGAGATAATCTCTGTCAGGGGACAGGTGGGTCTTAATGGGTAAGTCATCGTTTTGGTGGATAGATCAGGATAGTAAGATAGGCGGGTTGCGTGGGTAAGATACAGCGGAGGACAACTCCCCATGCCCCACACCTTATGTTGCTTGGCTTGCGTTGTCTTTCAGTACGTTCCGTGTTGCTTGCCTTGCGCTAGTAACTCTGTTGGTGTTGTATGGTTTATGACTCTCGAGTGCGGCAGGTGCGGCCGTAAGCGTCATGGCTAATTGTAACACCAAATGCTGAGGAGGGAAGCGCAGCGGAATGCGTCTTGGTCCACACAGGAACGAGGCAAGCACTCTTGACGGGCCACTAGAACTGTTGATTAGAGAGAGAGAGAGAGAGAGAGAGAGAGAGAGAGAGAGAGAGAGAGAGAGAGAGAGAGAGAGAGCAAAGCTGACAGTCGTAGAGAGAGGCAACAAAGGGTTATTAACCAATGCTTACATAGCCACGTATGATTACAGCATCTGAAGGGTTGAGGTTGATGCAACGAAACTTACATGGAAGAAAGTGGATGATGACCCGGGAATTGAAAGCAACACGAGTTTACAGCAAAGATCCTGGGCATAACTAGGCTAAGTCTATACTGGAGTAACCTGTAATTAAGGCACTTGAGACTACGTGGTTAGTGAGAGGAAAATCACACTACCAGGCAAGAGTGAAAAATAAGCCCCCCCCCCCTCTCTCTCTCTCTCTCTCTCTCTCTCTCTCTCTCTCTCTCTCTCTCTCTCTCTCTCTCTCTCTGGATTATCCACTATATCATGAAACACAGAAGTAGCTGGTGATGCACAGGGTTCTGCTGTGGACTGCTATTATTCCTTAAATGTGGATAACATGACGGAAGGTTCGACTCGTCGTCACTGTACACAGACATTTAGGACATCAAGTTCATGAGTAAAGTCGAGTGCACGTGCTCCTGGTAGCGACAGACTGCGAGTAAACCTCGTACAGTCAGTCTCCTGCACAGCTCATTGCACAGCTACTGAAATACTGTCGTAATAAATGAAATTGTATGAAATCGGGAAACAAGAAACCGACCCACATGACCAGCGCCTCTGGGAGGCAAACAAGAGGAATTCGCTTGCAGGAGAGACCGCACACGGGCTGGACATTATAATTAACTTGTCACCAGAAAATCGTTTTGGAATGGCTTTGAGTGAAGTCAGTCTTGTCTTCCCTAATGTCAGGCTAGCTCTGAAGTATGTAGACAAGGAAATGCTGTGTCTAGCGTTGCCGAACGTGATACATTCACGGTTTGCCCCGGGCATCGGTTCGAATCCTGATTGCGGCAGTCTGTCCACAGCAAAACCAGCTGTTCAGCTTCAGCTAGGGGTTGGTTGATGATCTGAACACCTGGTTCAAGCTAGGATATATATATATATATATATATATATATATATATATATATATATATATATATATATATTGGTTCACACTCAGTCTCTGGCTGCCATGTGTAATGCACCGAAACCACAGCTCCATTTCCACATCCAGGCCTCACAGGCCTTTCCATGGTTTACCACTGACGCTTCACATGCACTGCTTCAGTCCGTTGACAGGACGTCGACCCCGGTATGCCACAACGTTCCAATTCACTCTATTCCTTGCACGCCTTTCACCCTCCTGTATGTCCAGGCCCCGATCGCTCAAAATCTTTTTCACTCCATCCTTTCACCTCCAGTATGGTCTCCCGCATCTCCTTCTTCCCTTCACCTCTGACACATATATCCTCTTTGTCAATCTTTCCTCACTCATTCTCTCCATGTGTCCAAGCCATTTCAACACACCACCTTCTGCTTTCTCAACCACACTCTTTTTATCACCACACATCTCTCTTACTCTTTCATTACCTACTCGATCAAACCACCTCACACCACATATTGTCCTCAAACATTTCATTTCCAACACATCTACCCTCCTCCGTACAATACCTATAGCCCATGCCTCACAACCCTATAACATTGTTGGA
Organism: Panulirus ornatus; assembly: GCF_036320965.1. NCBI lineage: Eukaryota > Metazoa > Arthropoda > Malacostraca > Decapoda > Palinuridae > Panulirus > Panulirus ornatus. Next base: position 3,385,803 of record NC_092241.1, on the reverse strand, counting down.
ACCACTATTCCTTCAAACATACCCATTTTTGCTCTCCGAGATAACGTTCTCGCCTTCTACACATTCTTCATCGCTGCAAATACGTAATGCCCTAAGGAACATAGATTGAAATGATGATAGTTTAACTCTGTCATGTTGAGATAAAGGATATATGAGCAGTCCAGAGTATATTGACGATGAGTTTGAGAAGATATATTCTATTGGATCTAAGTTAAAGGACCCTAGATCTTTCACTGATAAATCCCTTAAGTTAGCAAAGAAATCATTTTATAGAGTTGAGCCCAAACCTCCCATTGACACCAAGAATCTTTTAGTTCTCCCTTTTGATACTAATTTTACTTTACTTCCCATGTTGCTTAAATTCTTTAATGTAAATGTTGCCTTCAGCAACAATACTATAAAGAATATCTTAATCAGGAACTTACCAGTAAATTCTCCTGGGTGCAACTATAAAGTGCCATGTAGAAATTGTGATAAGTTTTATGTTGGGCAGACTGGAAAGGATCTTTCTGTTAGACTTAAGCAACATAAATATAGTATAAGAACGGGACAAGAATCAAATGCCTTGTTTAATCAAGTTAAAAACCATGATCATTGTATTGACTGGAGCAATGCCATCTCAGTTATCAACTCTAACTCCAGTACCACGAGGAATATCATTGAATCTTCTATTATTAAATACACAAAGAATATATATATATATATATATATATATATATATATATATATATATATATATATATATATATATATATATATATGCCTGAAACGGCACAGGCAACTGAATGCCCTGCATATATCCACACATATATCATTCCCAAATTAGAATATGCGTTAACAGTTTGGTCTTCTAAATTAGTGGCTGAACAAAGAGATCTGATCCATAGGAAGAGGATAACAGCCCTAGACTTAACTCACAGACAGACAGGTCCAAGGGAGATATAATTACGGCTGTCACTGTTCATGATAGATTTGGTGAAAGTGAGTCCTGGGTGAACGGGAGGAGCTTCTCAGTTAGAAAGAACACAAGAGGCAGTGCCACAAAGTTGAAGAGGTGTCGAGGAAGATGTGTGAGGAAAACTCGACCATAGCAGGTGATATGTGGACGAAAGTCAGGCTTCTAAGGGAGGGGGTGATGACTGCAGGCATAAAGGAGACTTAGAAAGATCCCTTATAGTTTTATGAACGTGAGAGAAAAAGGCGTGGGGTCGCATGAGTGTATAAGCTCTTCCCGGTCATTCACACACGGGTACTTTTTTCTTTTTCAACTTTGTGGTTAGAGGAGAGAAAGAAAAGGCGGGTGAGGGGAAGGTTTAATTTGAAATGAAAGAGAAGACTGAAATGTGTACGAGTGTATACTACAAGTTTTTGATGCATGTGGCTGATTTTCTGGAGGCATGTTTTTGGTTAGTTATTTACAAAGCCCCGGCAGTGTACGTGCGTATTATCGTTGCATCTTTTGGTGTCTTGAGGATTTACAAACCAAATCTAAACATTGTTCATCATGTACAATGATGGATGACTGAAACCTCCCTGAGCGATTTGAGGCTTCTCGGAAACCAAGGATGTTCCATGTTCCATGTTGTCAAGGTCTCGGTTCTGTCTGTAGTTTGCATCATCGTTATCTGCAAGTCTCAGACATACAAGAACTGTGGTCGTTCTTGCTATACTACGGTGTTTTCATTGTAGGGATAGTTCTCATATGTGACGAATCGTAGCAGCTAACTGGGTATCGTCTGTAACTTCAGCCCGCGTGAAGTGGAAGGTGAGGAACGTTGGTGTAAGTGAGTTGCTTAGAACAGGTGTTATCATCATGACCTTGACCAGGTGTAATGCTTAGCTCTCTGGAAGGTGCCAGAATCTGCACAGACTGATCAGGGCCGCTTTCCTGACATACACAGAGTCTCTCTCTCTCTCTCTCTCTCTCTCTCTCTCTCTCTCTCTCTCTCTCTCTCTCTCTCTCTCTCTCTCTCTCTCGGTGTCCAGTACAGTTCTTTGTCAAGGAGATCTGTCATCCACCTTCTGACACTCAAGGCGCTATATCAAACAAGAGGTCAGCAACACACATGACTGTGATATCTAGGTTTGGCTCAAATTATCAGATGTGATCACAGTGTTGGCGACGAAGATCATGAGCGTTTTCCAGGCACTATCACAGATTACGAGAATCAAACTTGATTTCTCTAAGCAAGAGGCGTCTCCGACGTAAAATCAAGAGAGTGTTTTAAAATACTCAAAGGATTCAACAACGTTGTTATTGAAATTTTGTTTACACGACTACTAGTAATACCAGTCAGAGAAAATGGTTCACCAAGTTGAATTGCACTATACGAAATATCTCTACCAGTGATTGTCATGCTGTTAGTGAGACTTGAAATTAAGTGGGATTTGAGGTGAAAACACTGTCGAGTTTTGTTGGCGTACCTAACGTGGCGGACGAAAAGGAATACAAAGGAAGTCAAACAGCAGCAGACCACTGGGTCCTTTCAAGGCTGTTTGTAGTGGTGGAAGATGTCAGAAACTTCCAGAGTAGTGTGGTCAAAGTTAGAGGCCATATAGATGATTCAGAGTTACCTTCACATTGTTATCGCCACTATGGAGGCGCAAATAATGAAAGTCGTGGACTTGAGGCGAAGTATTTATCAAGTCTATTCTCAATTGTGTCTGTAGTACTGCTTTCAACCACTCACCTTGTTAAATCGTTCCATATGTCAACAATCCGGTTGAAGAATGAGTACTTCGTCTCGTTCGTGGTAAATCGTTTGGCTCCGAACTTGTTGTATACAGTACTACGAGTAGAATCAGACGAGTCGGGTCTCAGGTAACCAGACAGATCAAGATTCTCAGAGTCTTTCATCATTATGAATACTTGTATACCTCTTAACGCATCACTTCCTCGTGGTCGTTGTGGTTCGTCCGTCTGTCCCTCCGTTGTGCATCTACCTGTCGTCTGTCCCTCCGTTGTGCATCTACCTGTCGTCTGTTCCTCCGTTGTGCATCTACCTGTCGTCTGTCCTTCCGTTGTGCATCTACCTGTCGTCTGTCCCTCCGTTGTGCATCTACCTGTCGTCTGTCCCTCCGTTGTGCATCTACCTGTCGTCTGTTCCTCCGTTGTGCATCTACCTGTCGTCTGTCCTTCCGTTGTGCATCTACCTGTCGTCTGTCCCTCCGTTGTGCATCTACCTGTCGTCTGTCCCTCCGTTGTCAATTCATCCGTCGTCCATTCGTCTGCCCGTTCGTCCTTCGTCCGTTCGTTCGTTGTTTGTCATTCATTGTTTAGCCAAGGTGTGTTGTATTTCCCAGCATCTAAACAACTTGATAGCATCAGACTCAAAACTCTTAGTTTGGAACATACTTGAGTTAACGCCCCTATGTGAATAGGCTAAACCTGGAGACTAACCTGGCCCAGAACTTGCAGAAAGTTCCATCTTTGGCCACAGGACGTGATGCAGGTGTATCTGATATTTTCCAAACGATATTCCCACTCGGCCTTATATCACTGCCGGTAACTCTGCTACACTGTAGGCGACACAGGTGTTACTTGGCACACACTCATTTTTTTATACTCGACACTGAATGACAACACCATAACTGGAACTCGGTTGAGGCTGTAAGGACTATCTCACAAGGGCTGGATAATCTGGGCTTGAGGTAGCACGTAATCATAGGGTTACACATGAGTGTTAGTAGAGCATCAAGGGTGTCAGAATCGGGGCCCGAAGACAGTACTTAATCGTAAGGTTGCACTTGAGTACCAGCAGGTCATCATGGGTGCTATGATCAAAGAATAGGACAGCACATACAACTGGGAGTTAGACCATGAAGGTCGTCACGGGTAGCATAATCAGGGCCAGAGAGAGCGCTTAATCTTCATGCCACACGTGCAGTTCAGCAGAGAGTCGAGCGCTATAATAAAGGCAAGAGATAACCTCCCTCGGCCCAGCATCGCATGTCCAAATGAGAATAATGGAAATGTCGGAACCGCAGATAAGCAATGATTCCAATGCTTTGGTCACGAATGACACGCCTACACTGAACTTGATACAAAATATTCTTAGGAGTATATTTGGTTGGTAGCTTTCAGTGTCCATGAGCGAACAGACTGTTGTTAGTGTCTGTTAACGATTAGAATGTTGACTGTCCATTGAAGATCGGGCTACTGCCAGTGTGAGTTAGCGATCATGCCGCTGCCAGTGTCTGTTATCGGACAGGCTGCTGTCAGCGTCTGTTAACAATGAGGCTGTTACCAAATGTGCTGCCACCCCGTCCTGCCCCTGTGCCACCCCGTCCTGCCCCTGTGCCACCCCGTCCTGCCCTTGTGCCACCCCGTCCTGCCCCTGTGCCACCCCGTCCTGCCCCTGTGCCAGCCCGTCCTGCCCCTGTGCCACTCCGTCCTGCCCCTGTGCCACCCCGTCCTGCCCGTGTGCCACCCCGTCCTGCCCCTGTGCCACCCCGTCCTGCCCCTGTGCCACCCCGTCCTGCCCCTGTGCCACCCCGTCCTGCCCGTGTGCCATCCCAGTCCAGACGACAGAGTTGAGCTCGGGAACCGTAGGTCGTTATCGTGCGGGGTGTGTCATGTCCAAGTGGTGGTGTGGTCGTCTTCGTCGTCCTCGTCATCCCAGTCGACGAATATCGTGTTAGTTATGTCGTCACAAACAGTGAGGGTCGTGCTTGCAGTCGTGCTTGCATTGGTGGCTTACCATCACCACCACGAACCAATCAGAGTCGTGCTTCATGGTGATGGGATGTCGTCGTCCTTACCACCAACAGCCAAGGTCGTGGTGGTGGCCATGTGTCGCTAACACACACATACACACACACACACACACACACACACACACACACACACACCAGTCTATGCCAGAAACTCATTTACTGACCAACAGCGAGGGGGATATGAACACCTGGGATTAACTGTGGGCCCAGATTTCGAACTCAGGCGGACCCGTGCATGCATGGTGGCAGGCGGCGATGTTACTCGGTTACTGTTGTAGGTGCTGATACCCGCCCGTTGCATCTCACAAGATAAGCCAATACCGTTGTAATGGCAGGACCAACATCTGGCGTCTGGCAGCTTTGTCAGAGAAACAACATCTTGAAGATCATTCATTCCCATGCGGTGTTATTCAGTGCCAGAGAAAACTTTTCGGAGCCTCGAAGCTTCATATTCCCACACACGACTGAAGGACTTGTAAAGAAGAGACCAACCCCTCTCTTAGTATTGTCTACGACATGTTTCTTAACATAATAGGAAAAAAAAGTAACAATACATGAGCGAAGAATGTGGCCCTTAATCCTGAGTGATGGAGAACCCGGTAGACATAGGACTTAATAGTGTACTTTACGGCGCTGATCAATGGCCATGTTTATGACCGACAGTGTGCCATCCTGAGGAATGTGTGTGTGTGTGTGTGTGTGTGTCTGTGTGTGTGTGTGTGTGTGTGTGTGTGTATACATACGAAGGCGGAAAGATATGATTTACATGGTAAGAGACGTGGCAACACGAGTGTAAAACTCTCTCAGCAACAAACGAATAATAATCACACACACACACACACACACACACACACACACACACACACACATATACACACACACACACACACACACACACACACACAATCAGACAGAGGGACCCCGAGTGTAAACCTCCCTCCCAACATGATAATTTACCCACAAACTTCAGTGATTTACTCATTTTTTCTGTGCATGAGTTCCTCATACATGCCACATATAACATCACTCTAGAACTGTCTCCCCCGCAATTTCATTTTCTTTGGTCCGAAAAATAGATTCGTAATTTTTGCTTATCCATTATGTTCTTTTTGCAACGGTGAGGGTGTACCCCTCACCTGAATTACACCACAGACCTAAATTTCTTAACAAGTCAAGTATATTTGATACAGTGTAATATGAGGAAAAGATATTCTGAGACCACCTCACTTATGAGGGAGTCATCCCTAACCAACATGTATCACACACTTGAATATCTTACGAGTCCGAAATATCTGATGTTGTGTAATAGAAAAAAATATATCCTGAGACCTCACTCGTGCGAAGGTATTAATTTGACGCAGCGTAACGTAGCGCATGATATTTTGCTTTCATAATTTCCCTTTTATCGAAATTTGAAGCTTTTCTTGTGCCTGGCTGGACGCTAGGGGCAAAGCACTCTCTCTCTCTCTCTCTCTCTCTCTCTCTCTCTCTCTCTCTCTCTCTCTCTCTCTCTCTCTCTCTCTCTCTCCTGGGAATTATATATATATATATATGGAAATGCCGCTAAGTTATACAGAATGAACGATAATCTCGTAATATCATAGAAAATGAACGAAAATTCTGCTAAGCGTAGAATTAAATGAACTGTAATTCCGATGTTACACAAAGTGAACTAAAAATTCCACTGAGTTTAAGATGAACTCATTGAAAAACTGAACGAAAAATCTGCAAAGCCATAGAAACAAATGAACGAGAATTCCTTTTGCGTTAACGAAAATGAACGAAAGGTCCGCTAAGTTATAGAAAAAATAAACGAAATTTATGGCAAGCTTCGGAAAACGAAGGTAAGTTCTGTTGAGTTATAGCAAAAAACGAACGCATATTCCGCATTCGTTGTCTTACGGATAATAATCGCTCGGATCCACATGCGTTGAGAACCTAACAAGGATGGAGGATTTCTATAGATGTTATAGATGAACGATCTAATCAATAGCCACAGGATTAACCCTTTCATTTGTTCGTACACACTTATACACCATTTTGCACGTAATTGTATTGCCATATGCGTTTGAGTGGTGTTATGCGTGTTGGTATATACGTGTGTAGCGCATTGTTACGGAGTGTGATATTACTTTTATTAGTTCATGTATGCGTGTGATATAACCATAATTGTGTTACGGGGAGAGAGTTCTACACTGGTGTTGCCCCGTCTCTTAACCTTGTATATATATGTACCATGTCTTTACTCTTAGGTATGTACACCCACCCACACACACACACACACACACACACACACACACACACCCCACCCTAGAGCAAGCACCAGTTATCGACCGGATCCGAGGCGATGATGAACACCTGAGTTGGGTGTTCACCGACCGCCACGTCCAAGATTCGAACCAACGTGGGTCCAACCTCGGGCTGGCCCGTGGTGACTCATGGTTATAGTGTGTGTGTGTGTGTGTGTGTGTGTGTGTGTGTGTGTGTTACAGGGAGGGGTTTTTTTTCTTTCTTGGGGCCTCATCTCTTGACTTACCTCTATTATACAACATTTTCGTATGCTGTCTGAATTAAACGGTGTCCTCCATCATTCATTTTCATTCATCCACCATTCTTATCATGAAAAGGTTTTTCTTCACATCTTTATCAATAATAAGTCTCTTGTTCATAATTCATGTTATGAACTCTGGTGGTGTGACGCTAGCCCGCTGCTGGTCCAGGACCGCGGAGATGTGACGCTCGCCCGCTGCTGGTCCAGGACCACGGAGGTGTGACGCTCGCCCGCTGCTGGTCCAGGACCACAGAGGTGTGACGCTAGCCCGCTGCTGGTCCAGGACCACGGAGGTGTGACGCTAGCCCGCTGCTGGTCCAGGACCACGGAGGTGTGACGCTAGCCCGCTGCTGGTCCAGGACCACGGAGGTGTGACGCTGAACCCAGAGGTCGCCAGCCATAGAAAATGGGCCGTAGATAACTAACTTTCCTTGGTAGCTTGGTGTATGGTTCGCTTCATCTGGTCTGGGAAAAGAGATGAAGGTTCGTTAGAGATACAAGAGAGACAATAATCTGCCGTCGACATAACGTAAGATAATCGTAGATTTCCCACCTGATTAAGACGGACTCGAGCCTCCAGGTGTGTTGGAGACGTGCCATCGTAGGCCTCCTTCTGTCCTCCAGGGTTCGGACCTCACATTTGTGAGGGAGGACGTGATCAGGTAATGTGTGTCAGTGTGTGTGTGTGTGAGGGAGAGAGCTGTGTCGGGGAGGACGCCCTCAAAGATGCATCGCCTGACGTAATGCAGCAGAAGCCTCACTGACTGTGATGAAAGCTTACCACTGTCGACGGGTTGTGACAGACGTGGACCGTCAGTAACAAGGTGTGACGAAGTTCTCCCACACTGTCCAGGTGCAGCAGTGGTACGCCGCCAATAGCCCCAGCCTTTGAAAGTGCACCGGCACTAGCCAGGGGTTATGAAATTATACTGTACTGGCCAGGGGTTACGGAGGTTCACTGACACATGGCATGTGGCACGTCGTGGTGGCAGTTGGGGGAGGGGGGATGGCAGATGGCACGTCACCACTGCAACACCGCCAGCCTCAGTCCTGCAAGGTGTTCCACCCGTGGCTCCCACCAGACACCTGCAGCATAAGTGATCCTGCCAGTGTCATACAGGTAATGCTGGCAGGCTGACCCTCTGCCAGCCGGTGATCACACTTGACGTCCCTGGGTCACTACGCGTGACAGATGTTACTGCCAAACCTCCTTAAGGCAGGATGTGAAGGCTGATGGTCATGATCAGACAAGAATACCACTGGCTCTCGGGGTGTGTGGTATAATGTCGCCTCACTGAATGTCACAACCGTTTGTGGTGCTGACGGTGGTACTGGTCACTGCATTCGATTGTTAACAGTGACTTCCGAATGATGTCTCATTCGTTGATATGTACACTGACTTCCAGGACAAAGAATATCTCCAATAAATCGTCCACAGTGAGGAGCCTTAGCCCGTGTTTCGTAATGAAACATACACAACGAGCAGCCTTGGTCCGTGATTCGTAATAAGATGTACACAGTGAGGAGCTTTGGTACATGTTCCGTACTCTCCCTGATGTGTAGCTGCCTCCTACCAGGCACGACCATTGGCTAGGAAAGGTACGGGGTGTAGTAAACTTGGCTTCATGGCCGCCGCCAAAGCCGTGTGGGTGATCACCAGCGGCCAGTGGAATGGTGGTAGTGAGAGAGTGATGGTGATGGTAGTGGTGGTTCTAGAAATGGAGTGGATTATTGTGATAATGTGGTGTTGGTGGTAGTAGTGAGGGAAGGTGAGGGTGGTTGAGGAGGAAGTGTAGTGGTGAAGGGAGTGTCTTGTGGTGATATTGAGGGAGAGTGATGAAAATGGTGCCGAGGAAGTGTTGTGGTAGTGGTAGTGAGGAAGTGTGGTGCTAGTGGTGGTGAGGAAGTGTGGTGGTAGTGGTAGTGAGGAAGTGTGGTGCTAGTGGTGGTGAGGAAGTGTGGTGGTAGTGGTAGTGAGGAAGTGTGGTGCTAGTGGTGGTGAGGAAGTGTGGTGCTAGTGGTGGTGAGGAAGTGTGGTAGTGTGGTTATGGTGATACATGGGAAGAACATGTAACAAAAGACCTGATGGTACACAGCGAGGATATCTGCTACCGTAATAGTAAATACAGGATAGGAAAGCAATACGTCATTTCACCCACCCACCTCTCCCTCTAGTTCAACCGGCGGCAGGAAAAGATGAGAAAAATAAAACTATGTGATATGGAGGATGGTGGAGGGGGGAGGAGGAGGATGGTCTACTCCCTTGGAAATTATATAGGAAAGTTTCGAGGGGAAAATGGGTTGTTACCACCTTGACGATCACTACACAGGGTCTGGAGGGCTACCACCTTGACGATCACTACACAGTGTCTGGAGGGCTACCATCTTGACGATCACTACACAGGGTCTGGAGGGCTACCACCTTGACGATCACTACACAGGGTCTACAGGGCTACCATCTTGACGATCACTACACAGGGTCTGGAGGGCTACCACCTTGACGATCACTACACAGGGTCTGGAGGGCTACCATCTTGACGATCACTACACAGGGTCTACAGGGCTACCATCTTGACGATCACTACACAGGGTCTGGAGGGCTACCATCTTGACGATCACTGCACAGGGTCTGGAGGGCTACCACCTTGACGATCACTACACAGGGTCTGGAGGGCTACCATCTTGACGATCACTACACAGGGTCTACAGGGCTACCATCTTGACGATCACTACACAGGGTCTGGAGGGCTACCATCTTGACGATCACTGCACAGGGTCTGGAGGGCTACCACCTTGACGATCACTACACAGGGTCTACAGGGCTACCAGTTTGACGATCACTACACAGGGTCTGGAGGGCTACCAGTTTGACGATCACTACACAGGGTCTGGAGGGCTACCAGTACTGTATAACAATGTTTCCTCCGCTCTGTAAATGGAAAAAAAAACTTTTGTCATCACATCTTCCTTTATCTTCATACAATTATCTCTGATCATCGAAATTCTGTCGGAAGCTGAGAAATCCTCGAATGTTTTGTCGTCGAATTGTTGAATATTTTGCAAACTTCTCTTAGATCTCCCGGAATCTTTGCCTTTTGAAAGTAATTCTAGGTCTTTGAGTCTCTCCCCGTGCAATTATTTCTGAGCGAAGGATTTAGTTTGGTTGCTCTTCTTTGTATTCACTCTTACTTCTCTTCATTTGTGATCAGGTTCGGCGACAACAGTTGAAGAGTATTTTCCGAGGTCTGACCAGGGATTGTGGTTTATTTGTAGCTGTAAATCCGAGCATCGTGTTCACTTTATTGTGTGCAGTATGCTATTCTAACCGTAATCAAGGTCATGACAGATAATTATGTGAGGGAGCGTGCTGGTGGTGGCAATGAAAGTGTGGTCGTGGTAATGAGGAAGTCTGTCGGTGGTAGTGAGGGAGTGTGGTGGTTGTGGCAGAGGGTATATGATGGTGGTATCTGTGAGGGATGTGGTAGAAGGGATAGTAAAGGAGTGTGCTGTTGGTGGTAGTGAGGGAGTGTACTAGAGTTGGTAAAGTGAGAGTATGATGGTAGTGGTAGTGTGGCAGTGTGGTAGTGAGGGTAGGGGGAATGTGATGGTGATGGTAGTGAGGATGTGTGGTAGTGAGAGAGTGTACTGGTGGTGATAGTGGAGCAGTGTGGTAGTGATGGTGGTGGTAGTGAGTGGTAGTGAGGCACAGCGTGGTGGTGGTGGTTGTGAGGCAGTGTGGTGGTGAAGGTGGTGGTGGTAGAAAGTGTGTGATGGTGATTATGGAGCGTGATTATGGTACTTTTGTTGAGAAAGTTAGGTAGTCATGGCTTGTGGGCTTGGTGGCCACGGCAGGGGAGTGTGGTAGCAGGGAGAAGACTAGGTAGCGCACTGCTACGGTGGTAGGTGGGGGAGGAAAATGTAGCGGTAGGGGAGGAGTGTGGTAGAGGAGGTTAATACTAGTGATTAGGGAGAAGATTGGTGGTAAGGATGATGATGGAGTATGATGACACCAGAGTGAGGGAGGTGACGTGAAGGCGAGGGTGAGGGAGCATGGTGATGGAGGAGTGTGGTGAGGGAGACCTCAGCTGGTCCACATCACGAGCGATGCTTCCCTCTGCCGCCGCCAATGAAAGGTTTATCGGGTGGGTGTTGGCCACGGGTGCTGGGGGACGAGCACTTACAGAGGTTGACGGGTGTTTTATGCGCACATAAGCCGCCATCAGCGCACCCCCAGGAGCAGGGCAGACGTTTCCTGATGCTCTAAGTCTCGTCAGCCGGAGTGCTGGCGGCCGGTATCACGGGAGTGTTCCCGCCCCAGCTGGGGCTTTGGACGAAGGAGGCCTGTCAACGAACGGCTGGTGGCTGCTGTGGCCTGCACCTCCCCACGTGTGACCCCAGGCCTGCTGCTCGCTTTCCATACACTCCCGATACATACACTCCTATTACGTCACGCACTCCCAATACCATACACTACATACACTCCCTATATCATACACTCCATAAGCTTCTAATACCACACGCTTTATAGACTACCAATACCATACACTACATACGCTCCCCACACCATACACTTCATAGACTCTCAGTACCGTACATTCTATACACTCCCTGTACCATACACTTCATACACTCCTATTATCATAAACTCCCAACCCTCTCTCTCGATGGTAACCAGACTTTACCGTAACTACGTGCACAGAAATGCAAATACTAAATAGCGTGTGTTGCAATGTTTATAATGGAAAAAACGTGATTCTTTGTGTACAAACATTAAATGGGAGCCTAATCCAAATGTTTTGAAAAATGCTTCACATTACTCGAGTCCACGTTAAACTTACCCTGTTCCATATCTTCCTGGGATCACATATCCAGTAGCGACGTCATAAACCCATGGGATGAGACGGGATCCGAAGCGGGAGCCACGCCCGCACCACCGCTCGAACTCCAGATCATTGCCCGTCCTTTCACTTCAGCTCGAAGATCAGCATGACCCTGTATAGCTAAGTGTTCGCTAGCACACCCCTCCTTGGGTCATTACGCTTCATAACCATATGCTTCACTTACGATACTTCCACAATGCTCAGGATGTGTGGAGGTGGTCCCTAAGGCAATACGCTTGGTTCGCCCCTGTAGATGGTTAAGATATTCATCGCCTCGTCACACCTTTGAAGCAGAACATTACCCAAATACTCTTCATGTGTTTCCCGAATCCTACCACATGTGTTGGATCCCCAGCACCGAATAAGGGACAGAGGATTGCCGGAGAACCGGCCCTCACTATGGATAAGGAAGGTGACACACGAGGACGCGAGGCAAAGCCTCATAACTGTGCAGAAAAACGAGGACCATTGAGGAGACGGAATCCCAAGAGAAAACGGAGAAGAATCTGAAGAAAACGGTATAAGACGGAGAGAATTCTTAGAAAAGCGACTCCTCCAGTGAAGATAAGGAATCGACTTGCACCAGTGAAAAACCGCCAGAGAGAAGTAGTAGACAAAGGAGGAGCACGAAAGGCGTCGGAAGTGTTAGAGAAAAAAAATGGGAAAAAGACAAAGAATCAGTATAGAAAAAGAGGCATCGTCTGGCCGAGAAGCCGTAGAATCATCAGAGAAACGCTGAGACTGGCTGGCTGGGAGAAAAATGGGAGGCAGTAAGTCAAGAGGTAAAAAGATCACTAAAGAAAAGGTGAAAAATGGGTAAGTGAGAGGCAAGATGGGTAAGGTGAGAGGCAAGATGGGTAAGTGAGAGGCAAAATGGGTAGATGAAAGGCAAGATGGGTAGGTGAGAGGCAAGATGGGTAGGTGAAAGAAAAGATGGGAAGGGGACAGGCAAGATGGGTAGGTGAGGGGCAAGATGGATACGTGAAAGATAAGATGGGTAGGTGAGAGGCAAGATGGGTAGGTGAGAGGCAAAAACGGGTAGGTGAGAGACAAGATGGGTAGGTGAGAGACAAGATGGGTAGGTGAGAGGCAATAGGCCAGAGAAGAGGTAGGGGTTTTGTAGAAGCAGTGGACCACTTGAGGGATCACGGTAGAGGTGTAAGGTCAGTCACCAGTAATGAGGCAACCCCCGCCATGGAACCGGATGAGGAAGAGAAGGGGATAGCCAGGGTACAGGGAGGGAGAATCATTATGGAAGAGGGAGGGAGAATCATTATGGAAGAGGGAGGGAGAATCATTATGGAAGAGGGAGGAAGAATCATTATGGAAGAGGGAGGAAGAATCATTATGGAAGAGGGAGGAAGAATCATTACGGAAGAGGGAGGGAGAATCATTATAGAAGAGGGAGGGAGAATCATTATGGAAGAGGGAGGGAGAATCATTATGGAAGAGGGAGGGAGAATCATTATAGAAGAGGGAGGGAGAATCATTATGGAAGAGGGAGGAAGAATCATTATGGAAGAGGGAGGGAGAATCATTATGGAAGAGGGAGGGAGAATCATTATGGAAATGGGAGGGAGAATCATTGTGGAAGAGGGAGGAAGAATCATTATAGAAGAGGAAGGGAGAATCATTATAGAAGAGGGAGGGAGGATCATTATGGAAGAGGGATGGAGAATCATTATGGAAGAGGGAGGAAGAATCATTATGGAAGAGGGAGGGAGAATCATTATGGAAGAGGGAGGGAGAATCATTATAGAAGAGGGAGGGAGAATCATTATGGAAGAGGGATGGAGAATCATTATAGAAGAGGGAGGGAGAATCATTATGGAAGAGGGATGGAGAATCATTATAGAAGAGGGAGGGAGAATCATTATGGAAGAGGGAGGGAGAATCATTATAGAAGAGGGAGGGAGAATCATTATGGAAGAGGGATGGAGAATCATTATAGAAGAGGGAGGGAGAATCATTGTGGAAGAGGGAGGGAGAATCATTATGGAAGAGTGAGGGAGAATCATTATGGAAGAGGGAGGGAGAATCATTATAGAAGAGGAAGGGAGAATCATTATAGAAGAGGGAGGGAGGATCATTATGGAAGAGGGAGGGAGAATCATTATGGAAGAGGAAGGGAGAATCATTATGGAAGAGGGAGGGAGAATCATTATGGGAGAGGGATGGAGTCATTATGGAAGAGGGAGGGAAAATCATTATGGAAGAGGTAGGAAGAATCACTATGGTAGAGGAAAGGAGAAATAGTATGGAAGAGAAAGGGAAAATCACTATGGAAGAGGGAGGGAGAATCAATATGGAAGAGAAAGGGGGAAGCAGTATGGAAGAGAGAGGGAGAATCGGTATGGAAGAGGGAGGGAGAATCACTTTGGAAGAGGTAGGGAGAATCACTATGGAAGAGGAGGGGAGTATCATTATGGAAGAGGGAGGGAGAATCACTATGGAAGAGGAAGGGGGTATCAGTATGGAAGAGAAGGAAGAATTAGTGTGGAATAGGGAGGGAGATCCATTATGTAGGAGAGAGGGAGAATTAGTATGGAAGGAAGAAGCATCTTTTTGGAAGAGAGAGGGAGAATCACTGTGGAAAAAGGAGGGAGAATCACGATGGAAGAGGGAGGGTGATTCATTATGGAGGAGGGAGGGTGAATCATTATCAAAGAAGGGAAAATCACCCTGGAAGAGGGAGGGAGAATCTTTGTGGAAGAGAGAGGGAGAATCATTATGGCAAAGGGAAGGATACTCATAATGGTAGACGGATGGAGAATCGACATGGGAGAGGGAAGGAGAATCGTTATGTAATGTGGGAGGAAGAATCCCAGTGGAAAAGGGAGGGAGAATAAACAGGTCAAGAATCACCAGATAAGAAGACAGGGAATCGCCGGCAACACAGAAGAGACACGGTAGGATAATGAGGGACAAGAAGAGAATCACCAGTTCAGAGAAACTAGAAAACTGTAAGACACAGAAGTAGAAATGGCTAAGGAAGATTCACACGACAAGATGAGAAGATGATCACATTATACATAAACAAAGATTCACTTAAGACTTGTTAACCTCCACATTACAATTAGACACCTTTTTTTTATACCCCTGTAGACTTACCTACTAGTCTATCATAGATGACTCCTTACGGCTCAGATTAATGTATCTGATGTTCCATATACGTTGGTGTATATACTTGTACCCGTCAAGGAACTTGAAACACGAAGATCCTAGCATTTTCGTGATAATTCATATCCTCGGAGACACAAATATAGTGTTGCTATCTCTTTATCTCTGGTGGATGTGAATTATACGAAAGCGCTTGGATCTTCATGTTTCATTTTCCCTGTGACCACCAACGCATTCCTGAATCCTGTGTTCCTCTGTGATGTGTCTGCATGTGTTTGTATATGTAGGATCTCTGTGCTCGTATCAGAGTCTGGCTGAGGTGTGTAGTCTTCCGTTTCGGAGGCCCAGCGTTCACATGTTTAGTTAATGAGCAAACGTAATCAGAAACTGCGACGCACTTGCATCTATGTGTTTGGGATACGTCGAGCGGCATATCCAGCACACCCTACATGATCAGGATACATGTTTCTATATATAATACACATATATACAAGCTTATCATATACTTGCCTACAAGTTCAGTATATAGACACTGACATATTCAGCATACAAGTACATACGTGTCCAGTATATGACGCGTCCACATATTCAGCATAAGCCTTCGAGACGAAGCTTCCAAAAAAGACTCTTGAGACAGGCATACTTAACGGTTCCAGGATATGCTTCGGTACAAGGCTTCAGGAAAGGACTTCGGTGCAAGGCTACGTTACAAGACTCCAGAACAGGCATGGGTACAAGGCGCTAGAATAGGCAACGGCACAAGGCTCTGGGACAGGCTTCTGTGCAAGGGACAGGATACAGAACGAAGGCACTGAAGCAAGTTACAGAAGCGAAAAACCGAGACGAGTTACCCATAAGTAAAGAAGACAAGTTACTGATACATGTTCCTGGGTTACCGACACGAGTTAAGAAGAGTTACAGACACAAATTTCAAAGACGGATCATCGAGACACGTTTCCAATAAGAGTTACCAATATCAGTTACGGATATGAGTTACAGAGTTACCAGAGCCAGTCTCTGAGATCCTTCAAAGACTTGAATCACCAAGGCGAGTCGTCGAAGTGCCTTCTTGAGGCGAGACATCGAGTCGCGTTGCTGAAGCGAGGCGCTGTGACGAGACGGGCAGAATGACTTTGGTCACCAAGCCGCGCTTGTATCAGTCCCTGAAGTAAACCAATGAGGCCAGTCACTTATGCTTCTCACTAATGAGAGCCTCCAAGGTGAGTCATGAAACCTCATGACACAGACGAATCAGGCATCGAGTCACCGAAGCAGGTCACCGGGACGAGTCACCCAAACAGGGCTTGGAGCGAGTTTGGGAGGCAAGTCACAGAAACGGGGCTCCAAGACACCACAATAAAACCCCAGGGAGTCGGAAGCTATTCGGGCGGGAGATGTGAGTCTCCTGGTGAGTTACACAGAGGAGCGCGGCGGCGGCGGGTCGCTGATGTGAGAGGCGCAGTTTTCCCCGATCTGTAATTCTGGGAGGCAGCAGCTTCGCTTTTCAGGTCAGCAATACAAATCTGAAAGAACTTATCGTTAAAGCCAAGTTTATGAGGTATATTGGGAAGGTAACTGAGCTAATGGTTCCGTGAAGCTTCTCAGTGGACCGAGACTGGGTCGTTAGGAACTGATTAGACGATGGCTGGGTCGTTGGGAGGTGAACGAATGAAGATCATAGACCAGGTGATCGAGTCGTAACAACGCGAATACCAAACTGACAGAGACCGAAATGGAAAGCTGGATAGCAATGGGAGGGAAAAAACTGGACGCAGTCTGGATTACCAAAGAATAAGAGGTTGGAATATGGGTTGCAGTGGTGACTGGGGAAAAATAGAGTTATTATAGATTGATCAAACAAAGAGAGCGTCGTTAGGGAATAATTGGATGAGAATTAAGTTAAGGAGTGGCTAAGCAAACACAGGTTTACGTGGGGTATATTAGACATAAAGTGGGTTGGTGGACAGCAACGAAGGCTAGGGTGTGGTGAGCGGACGGGGAGTGGGGTTGTTGTGAGAGAGTGGCTGAACGAGAACTACGTCGTTGAGGACTGAGTGGACGAAATCTAGGCCAGTGAAGCTTCCGTCAGAAACTAGGTTCTTTGATAGTGTTGTGCCCCTGATTAGTGAACAGATAGAGACTGAATCGTGACTGGACGTAGACTGGTTCTCAGGAAGTGGCTGGATTAAGAGCATCATTAGAGAGAGACTTACGATAACTTCGTCGCTTGAGTGAAGTAGGCAAAGCCTACGGTGGCTGAGTGGCTGGGCAAATCCTGGGAGTCATACACACAACTCGGTCACTATGAAGGATAGGTTGTAGTGGAGTGACCAGTTTTGTGCTGCGATGCTGTCCAGTAACTGAGCACAGCCTGTGTAGTTACAGAGTGGCTGAACTTGACCTTAGTCGTTGTGGGGCGACCAAACCAAGACTAGGTCATTGTGATGGAACTTAATGAAGCCTGGGTCGTTGTGGAGTAATTAGGCGAAGCCTAGATCATTGTTGAATGTCTAGCCAAAGACGTGGGCAGAGCACAAGTTGCTACAAAGTGATTAGGCAAATTCTGATTCGTTACAGAGTGACCTGGCAAAGTTAGTGTCGTTGTGAGATGAGTCAGTGAAGCCTGGGTCGTTTTAGGATGATTGAGGGATGCCTTAGGCATTTTGGGGTGATTGATTGAAGCCTGGGTTGTTATGGCCCGACAGTGAAGCCTTGTGGGGTGACTGAGTGAAGGCTTGGTCGTTGTGGGGCGACAGGGTGAAACCTGGGTCGTTGTTTCGTAACATTCATGGATTTCTGGTCTTCTACGGAGCGTTTTAGAAATAGCTGTAAAGATGCTTCGTTTAACGAGTATTGTTACACCTGAGTATCAGGCAAATGCGTGTTGAGTAAACCCACTGGTGAACAAAATCAGTGTCAGGCAAACCAGAGGGTATGAAGACATGAAACAAAAAGTGTTGCACAAACTGTTTTTCAAACACAGTGTTGTGCACAGTGTTATGAACAATGTTGCGTGGTAACATTGTTCCGCCAAGGACGAGCGTTATGTAGTCACACTGTACACAAAGTGTCGTATAAACACTGTACTATATGCACATACCTTTACAAAGAGAATGACGTGGTGATGCAATCTGATGCTGGGCTTGTGCTCCAGAACCACAGGTGTGCCAACTTCACCACCGTTGACGCAAGCACGGCGTCAAGGAACCAGGTCTTCAGTCAACACGTTAATCTCTGAATATTTGTGTAAACGTTGGTACAGAGTAACACATTGCGTATTTCAGAGACGGATTGCTATAGAAACACAGTATTTCACGTACTTTTTCTTGTTATTCTGCATGATAATGTAAACACAACAGGAGGATGTGAAAGTAGTGACGCGATGCGGATGCAAATGTTGAATGCCCTCCTGTGTAGTGTTATTACACTCGCTTCGTGGTCCCTACCATTTGTTACAGGGGGAAGGGAAGAGGAAAGAAAAGAGATGGGAAGGGAGTGAGGCAGGGAGAGAGGGACATAAAGATAGAAGAGAGAAATGGGGAGTGGGATAGGGGAGAGAGATTGGGATAGAGGTGAAGAGAGAGAGAGAGAGAGAGAGAGAGAGAGAGAGAGAGAGAGAGAGAGAGAGAGAGAGAGAGAGAGCAGACGTTGGATAGAGAGACTATGAAATGAGAGACAAGAAAGAAAGGGGAAGGAGAGAGGAAGGGGAGTCAACTAACTTCACTGACTGACTGACTCACTCTCAGGGTACAGGGGCACACAACTTCCTCCTCCCCCTTATATTCATTATTGACCTCACACACTATACCTGATGATCCTGGAACTGAGGCAAGTACTGCTGGCCTTTCCCACACCACCCACCTAAGCCTACACACTGTATCTCTCTCATGTCATCTTCTGATTCACCTTCTTGTCCCTGACACTTGTCGTTTACCTTCTCGAAAAGTTCCCAGTCTCATATCAGGTCACGTGTCACATTGGGAGGGCTGGCTAGGATGGTCATAGTTCAATTCCGCTTTTCAGCTCTCTATAACCTCACCGTTCAGACTTTCCACCCATGCCAGCAACTTACGTGGACTAAACGCTTCATCAAATGGTACAGTTACACCACCGATTTTCCGGCACTCTTGGTTCCAAAGCCTTGTCGGATTAACCATTTTGCTGGACCAACCTTGGTCACGTAATGATAATTCACCAACACACCTCTAACCCGCTAGTTATACATCTCCCATGTGTCTAAAGTATACCATGGGTTGCTAGAAATTTGAATTAAACAAATATTGAATGTTTAAGCACCCTAAGATGGTAAGTCTGTCCTTAGATTGTTTGAATTCACTGGCGTATCTAGGGTATGGCAGGTGCTTTGGACGCCACTTGAAGGGAGACGCCAGTGGCGTAATGGCGTCCTGGATCCAGACAATGGTTCGGATCTTAAAGATTTAGATTTCTTGACCATAAAAACATATCTTTGGCATTTGGAATCACATTGATATCGTTATTAGTTCAATAGTTATTCACAAACATTGATATTTCCATAATGGCGTCCTGGATCCAGACAATGATTCGAATTACTCCCAAAATCTAATCAATTGGTCCTTGTGTCATTTCTGACTTTCACTGAAAATTTCATCAAAATTTTTTCATAACTTTTGCTGAACGTTGCTCATAGACAAACAAACGCCGGTAAAAACATAATCTCCTGGGCGGAGGTGATGGAAATAAGAAATATTGGTGTCATATGTTCGGACGGACGCAATTTCAGAGCTAGCCATAGGCGCTATTTCCCCTAGATACGCCCCTGTTTGAATCCTGGGTCTTCTTCGTCTTCTGTTGTTAATGTTTTCCTTGGTGTGCATCGCCAGAATAATGCAGTTTCGTATGCATTATACACCTGCTCAGGACGAAGGTGCTCGTCAGCTACGAGTTTCGCAACTTCGTCCACATACGCGGCAGCTCCTTCGTGGTTTGCAGACCGATTTTCTCCGCACACATTATTCATGGAAATTCCATGACGCTTCTTGAATCTTTGAATCCATCCTTCACGCTCATGTAGTAATCTAAGTTCTTTGTGGAACAGCTTAGCCTGGTCTATTATCATGCTACCTGACAAGTCCACTCCATCACTCCGACGCTGTCGAAACCATTCCATCATCACTCGATCGTGCTCAGTACTCTTACCATCTCTCATAGTTTTTCTAATCGTCATTTGTTTCTTGGAATCATTGTCAGCATAGAATTTCAATATTTTCTCCCTTTGCTTCTTTGTATATAAACAATTGAGGAACCAATACTGTAGATATCACACAGCTGAAGCCCCGGAACACCACGGTTCATTGTTTTCAACAGTTCTACATTATCTTGGATTGATATGGACTGGTGTTTACGTTTGACACTATGACTAACACTTTCATATGTCTTAGAAGCCATAGCTAGGGTTAAATTTAAGCAAAATAAGCTAAGAATCTCACAGAATTGCGGTATCACCAGCAACGAGTGCAGTGTAAAGGATGGAAATAAGCGCACCCTACGCAAACCGCCATCTGTGGCCGCCCAGTAAACTTGTCTGGTGGCCGCGGTAATTTCAAGTTATCTCACGTAATTTTGGCAGGATTAAAGGAGGTACCGAACCATCAGTTGCTGGAATATCGGTCGTGTGTCTGTACTAACAATTCTTTGATCTACACAAATTCTCTTCCCAGCTAAATGAGAGAAACCTTTTATACAAGAGGGTCAAAGAACGCTATCGAACTGCAAACAAACACTAGAGAAATAACATCAATTACTCTGATCTAGATTCACAGTTTAACGCAGTTCCACTTCATTGCACACTATCAATAGTAAGGAAAAAACTCCGTGGTGAGGCGGTTAGTGTTGCACACAGTGACCCATTCATGGACAGTCTGGTGTCGATCTCATAGGTTCGCATCGTATTTGCGCCAGTCGGACCACAGTCATCTTCGCTGTTCATCCTCCCCTAGGACTTGGTCGATCATTTAGGCACCTCCCTTAGACCAGGATATATATATATATATATATATATATATATATATATATATATATATATATATATATATATATATATATATATATATTCCTGTGAGTCCACTAGGAAATGAAACAGGATAAGTTCCTAAGCGCACTTTCGCGTAGTAATCACATCATCAGGGGAGATACAAGAAAGAAATATATGTCATTGATATACAACGAAGAGACGTAACTAGGACGCCATATGGCAAACAAGTGACTGTCCAAGGCAGACAACGAGCGTATCATAAACTTATTATGTGGACAAGAAGGGGAATTGTTTGCAAATTTTATCAACAATAAAGGTATCCAATTTGTATAGGCCTTCACTAATATCATAGGTTATAATTCTTTGTGTTTTTAATAAAAGAAGATTCACTGATATTTCTCGTGGTACTGGAGTTAGAGTTAATAACTGAGATGGCATTACTCCAGTCAATACAATGATCATAGTTTTTAACGTGATTAAACAAGGCATTTGATTCTTGTCCTGTTCTTATACTATATCTATATCAACCATATCCCGAGCTAGCGAGGTAGCGTCAAGAACAGATAAGTAAGCGTCTCTGTTCCTTCTTTTGGAAAAGCAAAACAGGAGAGGAGGATTTGTAACCCACCGTTCCCACCCCTCTAAGTTACCTTGACGACACACAGGGAATAAGTAGGGAAATTTTTTTTCCCCATTCCTAGGGATTATATATATATATATATATATATATATATATATATATATATATATATATATATATATATATATATCATTACTAACATAGCATTGATTGGGGCATTCCGTTGCCCGTACCGTCTCAGCTGACATGAAAAAGAAAATGAGAATCTGTTTGTACACGAACCTAAACCATATATCATTTTACCTTAACTTTCCCTCATTATTACACCACATCTTACCCGCTGGACGTCACTCGTGCCACTACAGTCCAAGTACAGGCGACCCATCATGGCTGTACTGTTACCCAGATCTTACTGATCTTATACATGACTACCTGTTGTTCCACGTACTCTCAGTAATCCTATCTTTATGGTCATATAAGATCTACACCTGAGGTGTGTTTCCCGCACTCTGACTCTCTTATCTCTGCTCAGACAAAAATATCTGGCCTGGATGTTAACTTTATCATAGCACAGCGGTAATATGTCCCTCAGCTAGTTCCAGGACTCTACGTTTTTTTTTTTTTATTTCTAAACGTTCGTTCACTATTTTTTTTCCAAACTCTTGGAAATTTGTTAGCATTTTCTCATCCTTCTGTCCATTGACCTAGAACTGTGTAGCCCTTAGAGTCGTGCAATATGTTTCTATTCTCTGGATCATCTTCAAGAACAGCACATTTTCCCTCGTTTAGAATGTTGATTGTATTATTCTTGCTATTATGATTTCATTTATCCTCTATACCGTTATCTTTTCTGAGGTAACCTCTCCCCCACCCAACTCTATCATCCATACATTGGTTGGAGGTGACCATTTCGACCATACATCTCCCCTGTGATTCACGAGCAATATTCCACGATTTACTTATCGTCCCCCTTTCTCTTTCCCATGGGCGTCAGTAACTCGCCCCATTAACTACAAATCATGCAGACTCGTGTGCAGCAGACACTTGCACCTCTCCCCACACGCCCGCCTTTTCTCTGTCGAGTTTGATCTGAGCCGGTGCATGCTGGGGAGACAGTTATGTCTCAGTGCCTCACCCTCAGACACTTTGATAACAATATCCACTCCATGTTCTGCCTTCCAGAGCTGTTTGCTCTTTCCAGAGCTCCTCACGTCTCTAACTTGACGGGAGATTTTATCCCTCCTCCCAGCTACTCACCTTTACAAAAGCCATGTCTGTCCTGCCATCTGGGGTAAGTTTTTCACATTCCTCAACAACGATTAGCCGGAACTCACGTCCTCCCTCCTTTCCTGCACGTCCCTTGTTCGTTACCCTGACTTGTCTTGTTCTCTTGCCATTCTCATGTCCATTACCATATAAATATCACACAATGTTCGCAAATCTACACTGATCATCGGAAACCACAGGGAACCACACGGCTCGTGGATAACTGCTGGCTACCACAATACTGGAGGGGAACTGCTGGCTACCACACTGCTCGAGGGGAACTGCTGGCTACCACACTGCTCGAGGTGAACTGCTGGCTACCACACTATTCGAGAGGAACTGCTGGCTGCCACACTGCTCGAGAGGAACTGCTGGCTACCACACTGCTGGAGGGGAACTGCTGGCTACCACACTGTTCGAGAGGAGCTGCTGGCTACCACACTGCTCGAGGGGAGCTGCTGGCTACCACACTGCTCATGGGGAACTTGTTGGGAGTACAATAGTACCATAAGAACATCCTCCTCTCACACCTCGACAGAGGGATTCCTTCCTAGTAAATACTTCCCTGCTGTGTATCGCCTCGTATTTCCTCGAGTGTTGATTCTTTACCTGGTGGTGTCCCATATATAACGGACATATCCCCTGTGATTACTAGTATTCATGGTTACTGTGTGTGTTACGGGGAGAGAGTTTTACACTCGCGTTGCCCCGTCTCGTAACCTTGTATATATGTAACCTTGTATATATATATATATATATATATATATATATATATATATATATATATATATATATATATATATATATGTATATATCTTTTTCTTTTCTTTCAAACTATTCGCCATTTCCCGCATTAGCGAGGTAGCGTTAAGAACAGAGGACTGGGCCTTTGAGGGAATATCCTCACCTGGCCCAATTCTCTGTTCCTTCTTTTGGAAAATTAAAAAAAAACGAGAGGGGAGGATTTCCAGCCCCCCGCTCCCTCCCCTTTTAGTCGCCTTCTACGACACGCAGGGAATACGTGGGAAGTATTCTTTCTCCCCTATCCCCATGGAATAAATATATATGTGTATATATATATATATATATATATATATATATATATATATATATACACACACGCCAGCCTGAGCCAGTTACTATTTATCGACCGCTCCGAAAGGAGGATGAACACCATGGGTTGGCGTGGGTCGACTGCGGCGCCTAAGATTCAAATCCATACGGACCCCACTGTAGGCGGGCCTGTAACGCTGATCACTACACCACGGAGGCCCCGTACTGTGTAATGCATGCAACCTCCGCTTCTGTGAAGACCATGATCAGCTGCACCACCGCTGGTGTGTGCTGTCACACTCTGAGGGCGGCTGCTGGAGGAGGTGTTGTGGGGACTTAACACCAGCACCTCGGGCTGGTCCAGCCACCTACGATCATTCCCTTCTCCCCTTCCATCTCTCTCTCTCTCTCTCTCTCTCTCTCTCTCTCTCTCTCTCTCTCAACACTTCTCCCTTCCCTCTCCCCCAGCACTCCTCCCTTTCGCTTTCCAAGTTCCTCCCGCCATACCTTCTCCCTCTACCTCATGGTCAGAGTGTTTGGGCTGCATCTGTGAGGTACTGTGAAGCCCCTGGTCCATATCCCCCATACCCTGCAGGCTACCCGGACTGCTATGACCCGCCAGCAGACCCACGCCAGTAGCCCAGCTACCCCTATGGACTGCCTAGTGGCCCATGGCCGCCTCAGACCCACGCCAGTAGTCCAGCTACTCTCGGGGAACTACCTGATGACTGTCCACACATTACAAGGCACCTGCCACGTACCAGTGGGTGACACACTTGTCCACTACAGTCTCTTCTACCCTGTGGTATGTCATCCTCCCTCTCCTTCACCTGTGTCATTCCCTCCATGCTTCTTATCCATCCTGTCTCTATACCTTCCCCTAGTCTACGTTCTTTCCCTATCTTCTAGGATGTATATATATATATATATATATATATATATATATATATATATATATATATATATATATACAAACCTCAAATTTGCTAATGCTTTAAAGTTTGTTCTTTCCTTTTTCGACGATTATGTACACCTGCTTGCTGTCGATTTGTTTTATCATTGCCACGAAAAATCAATTTTTCAAGACATTTGCATTCATTTGTCTTGGTTTCCTAAACCTCGCATTTTTTCCAGGGAATTAATTTTCATTAACGACGTCAAAAATTCCGAAAAGGTGGTGTGATCAGGAACGCATCAGAAATGCACGACTGTAAACTTGGTATGTTAGGAGGACTGAGGCAGCTGCCATGTTTGTTGCACCCGACACGGCACCAAGCAGATGTAGTGGCCCTCCAGCCTCACCTGACACCGGTGTAGCGTCGACACTTGTCATTCACTGGCACTGACGTCATCATCTGAGCACTCTTACATGCTTCACACATTCCCCCGTAGTGTAGCACGATGGTCCTGGGTTGGCCTCAAAGTCTCAGAAGTACCTTTGCACTTGCACTGGCCAGAGGATGTTGCATTAAAAGTGATGACCAGGACAGGTGATCCGAGAGTTGGCGTAGGATGGCGACGGTTGACCTAGCCTGGTCAGGGGAGGGGTTGTGTCACCCTCCTGTGTTAGAATGAGAAGTGACCTATGATAGCCAGGGAAGATCCGCATGAATGGTACACTAGAATGATAGGAAAAGGTCAGAATGACTTGTTGATATGGGGTAGGCTGGGAGAATCTGCATGACTGTTGTCCTGGAGTGACCAGGGCCAGTGGCGCAATAGGCTTTTTGTGACATAGGCCAGCCGTAGAGTATGGCCAGGCACTGACAACCTGGACTGGCTTAGGAATTTTAGGTTACTAGCGAGTTTGATTCTAAGTAAAAGGATGGGAATGAATGCTGACCTTGAGCTGCTGTGGAGGGGTCAGAAAACCTGATGAGATATTGATGACGTGAGCTGGTCTGGAAATTACAGAGTTACTGGTAAACAGAGGGTCAGTTATGAGTGACAGCCTGTGTGGGGAGGATGGAGAGGTATATTTTTAACTCAAACTTTTCCAAAAGGGCGATGCAACGTTGCTGTAATAGGGTGGCATGATAGGCTCAAAGACTAAGGTGACCTGGACTGACCTGTGGATGTACTGGTATGGAACTGGTTACCTGGTATGGGGTTAAATGGGAGTAAGGGACGGGCGACCTAGGTTGGCCTGGCTGCTCAGGATGGGTCAGGTAAATGGCCGCCGGCCTAGAGCAGCGAGACGTTTATCATCTAGGCTGCTCAGGTAGGGCTAAAATGAATGACCTGGCTCGTCGTTGCATAGAAGCAATGGTGACCATGACAGGTCAGAGAAGCAGACACGATGGCCTAGCTTTGTACGCTGGTGAGGCACTGTTGACCCTGGCTGGTCAAGGAGGGGCCGAGCACCTTGCTAAGGTGAGGAGCTCATGTAAGTGATACGGGAGGGAGGTAAGTCAAGGGTGCAGCACTAACCACTCATCCTCTTGCAGACTGTGGCGGCTGCAACATGAAGTTCTCCCACCCGCTGTACTACCGGATGCACTGTTCTGTCTTCCACGACCCCAACTACTCTCTCACCATCCGCAAGTACCACTGCAAGGTAACTACCGCACTGCTTGTTTAACCACCTTCAATCACCACTAGCACAAGGTAACTACCACCACTTTGATGCTACTCTCATTATTAGTACAAGGGAGCTGTCTCAGTGCTTGTTAACTAATATCACTGTCACCTCTACGTTCACTGTTAACTGACCAATTCTATCAGCCCCTACCATCACTACCACCACTACTATCACTACCATCAATTACCACCACTACCACCACTACTACCACAACCACCACTACTACCACAACCACCACTACTACCACTACCACCACTACCAACACTACTACCACATCCACCAATTACCACCACTACCACTACTACTACGACTACCACCACTACTACCACAACCACCACTACGACCACTACCACCACTACTACCAATTCTACCACTACCATCACTACTACCACTACCACCACTACTACCACAACCACCACTACCACCACTACCACCACCACTACCACCACCACCACCACTACCACCATTACTAACATTACCACCACTACCATCATACTACCACAACCACCACTACCACCACTACTATCACTACCACCACTTCTACCACTACTACCACTACTAATACTACACCACTACCACCACTACCACCACTACTACCGTTACCACCACCACTACCACTACTACCACTACCACCACTACTACCACCACTACTACCACTACCACCACTACCACCACTACTACCGTTACCACCACTACTACCAATACTACCAGTACCAGCACTACCACCACTACTACCACTACCATCACTACTACCACTACCACCACTACTACCATTACCAGCACTACCACCACTACTATCACTACCACCACTACTACCACTACTACCAATACTACCACTACCACCACTTCTAATACTACACCACTACCACCACTACTACCACTACTTCCACTGCTATCACTACCACCATTACTACCACTACCACCGCTACTACCACTACCACCACTACTAATACTACACCACTGTCACCACTACCACTAGTACTACCACTACCACCACTACTACTACTACTACCAGGTATCTTTTGTTATCTTGTTTCACAGTCTGCAAATGTCACCACAAGGTAAAACCATTTCAGCATCAAGCATGTTCCCCTTTGTTTTACCCTTATTAATTATTGCAGTTGATCCGTGCATGCACCATGTATCATCACAAAATCATTAGCAAGTTGAGCTGAAGCATTATATCATATGATGAAGAATTCTGTCTCTATAAATACTATCTAGCAAAACCCCAGAGTATGACCTATATTTAAGATCTTCAAACTGTTTCGTTTTCACTATGTGAGCAAGAGCTTTTCCATCGATAAAGGTATATAATTAATATATGTCCGTAGGTTGATATCAAGGGCTGGCGGTCGACGGCACCGGAATTGTGGGCCGGGAATGTCACTACCGCTGGTGCTGGAGGAGTACTGATATTCTCCTTCAGAATCTACCGTACCAAATCTAAACTCACTTTCCCTAGGCTACCTTCGTTGAATTTGGTTTTAGTTAAAATCGACCAAGTAGTTCTTAAATCAGTAATAATATTATTTTGTTTTCATCTTAACCAGTCCAAACACAGCTAACCCCCTTGAGGTCAGGCTCAATAAGTTTTGATATATTTACATCAAAGATGGCTCGAGAATATGTGGCTCCCGAATCCGGTATAGAGATGATGATATTTTCTGCAGCCGAGCATCGCTGGGTTTGATAAAGTGCTCGAAGTATCATAGCTGGAAGTCTAGCTGCAAGAGGAAAAATGCATTTGTATGGTCTTTAGGGTCAGGAGTTTTGTGAAGGACGTGGTCTCTGCAGGAGACTGATTACAGCCAAACCTGGCGAGTGGTGGACCAACACCCGTCTACGTCTGTGCTCCTCCTCGTCAGCCCTTGCGCTTGCACCCACGACC
The DNA here is from genome assembly GCF_036320965.1 of Panulirus ornatus. Taxonomy (NCBI): domain Eukaryota; kingdom Metazoa; phylum Arthropoda; class Malacostraca; order Decapoda; family Palinuridae; genus Panulirus; species Panulirus ornatus. The sequence goes on along the minus strand of NC_092241.1, from coordinate 3,357,152 downwards.
CTCTGCATAAGGCACTTCTGTCACTGACGCGTCGAGCGTGTGAGAACACCCATACTCTCGCACCGCCGCTTCCATCTACGAATTTGTCAAGTTTGAGAACTTACTGCAAAGGTAGCTGAAGTTATTTCCAGGAGAGTTTGGGTGATGACATCATCGTAGTGTGGGCAGCCACGCTACGGCAATTTAGAAAGTTATTCTGCGCTAGTTTGGGAAGTTACACCGCGGCAGTTTAAGAAGACATTGTGCGGTAGTTTGGGAAAGGTGCAGCACTGCAATTTAGAAAGTTATTCTGCGATAAGTTGGGAGTAACTCCACGGCAATTTAGAAAGCTATTCTGCGGCCGTTTAAGCATTTACACCATTGAAGTTCAGAAAGTTACTCTGTGCTGTACTAGTTTGGGAAGTTACACCACGACAGTTTAGAAGGATATTCTACGGTAATTAGGAGAAGTTAGAAAGTTACCCTTCGGCAATTTTTGAAATTATCCCGAGATAGTTTTGGAGTTGCTACATTTTATTTTTCCTTCGGCAGCAGCTTGGGAAGTTATGCCCATGAGCTTGAATTATCTCACCGCTTAGGTGTTACAGTGCCACACCAGACAATGATTACTACTGAGTGAAGACCACTTGTCAAGAGTTCCATATCCTGGGAGTCATGTTAACGCTCCCAGCAGCTCGAGGCCTCGACTGACCTTAGTGAAACGTTAGGAATTTACCTCATGTCTGACCAAAGGCTTCAGACAACCTGGTGATCACTTGCTCTCTTAGAATGCTCTCTCAGAATGTCTTCTTGAATCTATTAACCATTATTTTGCTTTTCATTCATCTTGAGGACAGTGAGAAAAGTGACTTTACGATATTTCTGAAGGAAAAAAAGTCACTTCTTTATCTGTGGCATATAAGTATAGGTCACACCTGGTGCACAGGTGTTCCTCTGAGCTTGCATCTGATCTCGCTCGTCTGTTACGTTTCAGCTTAAAAACCAAACCTTTCCTTCTCCTTGGAGGCATGCATTAATACATCTCATCCCTAAGAAGGGTGACCGTTCTGAGCAACCTCTAACTATCGTCCTACTGCTTTGACATCTACTATTTCCAAAGTCTTTGAATTCCTCCTCAACTCCCATATCCTTAAACACCTCGAAAATTACAATCTTCTTTCTGATCACTAGTATGGCTTCTATGAGGCGAGATCCACTGACGTTATTTTTTCCTGTTTTACTAATGTCTGCCATCAGGGTCTTATCTCTGAGCTCCCTTCTTCTGGCTTCCCTCCCTCTCTGCTCCTTCATATCTGGCTTCCTGTTTGGCCGATCTATCTCTGTGGTTGTTGATGGATCAGCCACCCCCTTTTCTCCATCAACAGTGGTGTCCCTCAAGGTTCTGTCCTGTCCCCCACTTTTCCTCCTTCTTTTCAACGATTTCCTCTCCTCCTCCTCAAATAATCCAATTCTCATACGTTGGCTATTCAACACTGCATTCGTCCACATCCTTCAATTCCGATCCTTCATCTCTCACTCGATCTGCATCTCGTCTTAAAACAGCTTCCTCAATAAACTCAGACTTGGACAGGATATCCCACTGGGGCAGACAAAATCTTGTTAAGTTTAATGCTTCCAAGACCCAGTTTCTACCCATCTCTCTATCGAAAACTCTCAACTCTCGTCTCTTCTTTGACGGTTCTGGAATTCCACCTCTTGACTAGATAACTATACTTAGTATTACTATAACATCCACTCTTCCCTGGAAACCCCACATCACAGGAATAGCTAAGTCTACCTCTAAGAAACTGGGTGTCCTGTTTAGATGTCGAAACTTCTCTACTGAACAGTTGTTCCGTTTATACAAGGGATTGATTCGTCCTTGTATGGCGTACTGTTATCACACTGGGGGTGGTTCTAGCTCTGCATCCTTACTTGACAGAGTCGACTCGAAAGCGGTCCGACTTATAAACTGTCCCAGGCTAACTCCTAAGCTTATCTCCTTTGCCCTACGTCGCAATGTTAGTTCACTTTCCCTCTTCTATAGGTATTACTTTGGTTTTTGCTCCCGAGAACTGGCTGCTTGAGAGACCCACCATCGGTAACTCAAGGGTGGGCCGTTATGATACCTGCTTCTTTCCCTACACGTCGAAGCTTTTATATATTGTTATATGGTTGCGAGGCGTAGGCTATAGATAGAGTTGTGCGGAGGACAATATGTGGTGTGGGGTGGTTTGCTCGAGTAAGTAATGAAATGGTAAGACAGATGTGTGGTAATAAAAAGAACGTGGTTGAGAGAGCAGAAGAGGGTGTTTTGAAATGGTTTGGTCAAATGGAGAGAATGAGTGAGGAAAGATTGACCAAGAGGATATATGTGTCAGAGGTGGAGGGAACGAGGAGAAGTGAGAGACCAAATTGAAGGTGGAAAGATGGAGTGAAAAAAATTTTGAGTGATCGGGGCCTGAACATGCAGGAGGGTGAAAGGCTTGCAAGGAATAGAGTGAATTGGTAATGTGGTATACCGGGGTCGACGTGCTGTCAATGGATTGAACTAGGGCATGTGAAGCATCTGGGGTAAACCATGGAAAGTTCTGTGGGGCTTGGATGTGGAAAGGGAGCTGTGGTTTCGGTGCATTATACATGACAGCTAGAGACTGAGTGTGAACGAATGTGGCCTTTGTTGTTTTTTCCTAGCGCTACCTCGCGCACATGCGGGGGGAGGGGGTTGTTATTTCATGTGTGGCGGGGTGGCGACGGGAATGAATAAGGGCAGACAGTATGAGTTATGTACATGTGTATATATGTATATAGGTAGCGCAAGGAAACAGACGAAAGAAATGGCCCAACCCACCCCCGTACACATGTATATACATACGTCCACACACGCAAATATACATACCTACACAGCTTTCCATGGTTTACCCCAGACGCTTCACATGCCTTGATTCAATCCACTGACAGCACGTCAACCCCGGTATACCACATCGTTCCAATTCACTCTATTCCTTGCCCTCCTTTCACCCTCCTGCATGTTCAGGCCCCGATCACACAAAATCTTTTTCACTCCATCTTTCCACCTCCAATTTGGTCTCCCTCTTCTCCTCGTTCCCTCCACCTACGACACATATATCCTCTTGGTCAATCTTTCCTCACTCATTCTCTCCATGTGACCAAACCATTTCAAAACACCCTCTTCTGCTCTCTCAACCACGCTCTTTTTATTTCCACACATCTCTCTTACCCTTACGTTACTTACTCGATCAAACCACCTCACACCACACATTGTCCTCAAACATCTCATTTCCAGCACATCCATCCTCCTGCGCACAACTCTATCCATATTCCACGCCTCGCAACCATACAACATTGTTGGAACCACTATTCCTTCAAACATACCCATTTTTGCTTTCCGAGATAATGTTCTCGACTTCCGCACATTCTTCAAGGCTCCCAGAATTTTCACCCCCTCCCCCACCCTATGATCCACTTCCGCTTCCATGTTTCCACGCTGCCAGATCCACTCCCAGATATCTAAAACACTTCACTTCCTCCAGTTTTTCTCCATTCAAACTCACCTCCCAATTGACTTGACCCTCAACCCTACTGTACCTAATAACCTTGCTCTTATTCACATTTACTCTTAACTTTCTTCTTTCACACACTTTACCAAACTCAGTCACCAGCTTCTGCAGTTTCTCACATGAATCAGCCACCAGCGCTGTATCATCAGCGAACAACAACTGACTCACTTCCCAAGCTCTCTCATCCCCAACAGACTTCATCCTTGCCCCTCTTTCCAAAACTCTTGCATTCACCTCCCTAACAACCCCATCCATAAACAAATTAAACAACCATGGAGACATCACACACCCCTGCCGAAAACCTACATTCACTGAGAACCAATCACTTTCCTCTCTTCCTACACGTACACATGCCTTACATCCTCGATAAAAACTTTTCACTGCTTCTAACAACTTGCCTCCCACACCATATATTCTTAATACCTTCCACAGAGCATCTCTATCAACTCTATGATATGCCTTCTCCAGATCCATAAATGCTACATACAAATCCATTTGCTTTTCTAAGTAGTTCTCACATACATTCTTCAAAGCAAACACCTGATCCACACATCCTCTACCACTTCTGAAACCACACTGCTCTTCCCCAATCTGATGCTCTGTACATGCCTTCACCCTCTCAATCAATACCCTCCCATACAATTTGAGATGTATAGATATGTATATGTGCGTGTGTGGACGTGTATGTATATTCATGTGTATGTGGGTGGGTTAGGCCATTCTTTCGTCTGTTTCCTTGCGCTACCTCGCTAGCGCGGGAGACAGCGATAAAGTATAATATATATATATATATATATATATATATATATATATATATATATATATATATATATATATATATATATATATATATTATCCCTGGGGATAGGGGATTGAGAATACTTCCCACGTATTCCCTGCGTGTCGTAGAAGGCGACTAAAAGGGGAGGGAGCGGGGGGGCTGGAAATCCTCCCCTCTCGTTTTTTTTTTTAATTTTCCAAAAGAAGGAACAGAGGGGGCCAGGTGAGGATATTCCAAAAAAGGCCCAGTCCTCTGTTCTTAACGCTACCTCGCTAACGCGGGAAATGGCAAATGGTTTGAAAAAAAAAAAAAAAAAAAAATATACATATATATATATATATATATATATATATATATATATATATATATATATATATTTCTTTTTTCTTTATTTTTTTCATACATATTCGCCATTTCCCGAGTTAACGAGGTAGCGTTAAGAACAGAGGACTGGACCTTAAAGGAAATAACGTCACTTGGCTCCATTCTCTGTTCCTTCTTTTGGAAAAAGTAAAACGGGAGGGGGGTATCAGGGAAGTGTGTGTGTCGAGACCCTGCTGTATGGAGGGGATCTCGTTCAATTCTCAGTCTGTGCCAACTGGTGGCCAGTGTCTGTGACATGCGTTATCCCTTGAGAAAATGATAATGTTAAAAAATGAAACAAAATATTCATACTCAACAACTGAATCAGCTGCCGCAAGATATTCTCAAGTGATGCAAGGTATCGACCTTCTGCACGTGAACCAATTAATATATTTCTGATGATTTATTGAAATCTTGCAACTTTCCCCATAATGCGTCAGGTAGATGTCTTTTCTTTTTCCCTTTCATAATTCTCCCTAAATTTCAATTAAGGCCAGGCCTTGATGTGGACTTCTGTCTGTGATTGAAGCCTTCAATATAGAAAATAAAAGTTATCGGTATTTCCAAAGAAATATCACATATTGTATGTAATCTAAGAATTAATTCCCACCCTGATGTGATCTTGAATTGTTGTAGTGAGATAACATAGTTGAGGTGCCAAGAGCAGCTAAGCGCCCCCGGGCCCAAGAGAACTTTCTTAGCTGTGGGACACTGCCTCTCCCCGGCAACCCTCTACCCTCTCCTCTCACTCACCATCGCACCTTCCGCCCGCACCCACACAAATAACAGTAAAGACCGTCCCTTTCTGCCCCAAGTTGCTAACTTTCCTCGTTCCCTTCCCAGGCAGCAAATAACCTCTCCTCCTCCTCCCCCACTTCTCCAGCAGCTAACGAAACCCTTTACTCTCCCTTCCTTCCTGCCACAGAAATATCTGGTCTCCCTTCCTTCCTCCTTCCTTCCTCCAGTATCAGTAGTTAACCGCTCTCCATTCGACTTTTAGATGCACTTATTATCATCCATTCCTTCCAGAGGCATCAGCTGTTCTCTCTCTCTCTCTCTCTCTCTCTCTCTCTCTCTCTCTCTCTCTCTCTCTCTCTCTCTCTCTCTGCATTAACTTCCATCACCCCTCCCCTCCTCTCTTAGCAATAGTTCACGTCCCTCCTCCTCCTTTAGCAGCAACAGCGAACGTCCTTTCCCTCCCCTTCACCAGCAGCTGCAACAGCCAGACCCCCCTCCCTCCCCCAACCTTACCTTCCTCCCTCACCAGCAGCAGTTAGTGTCCCTCACTTCCATTAGCAGCAACAATAGTTAATGTCTCTCTCTTCTTGGTAGCAGCAACACCTTACTTCCGTCTTTCTAAACTAGCGTCGGAAATTTTCCTCTCAGCAACGACAAGCAGTTATTTGTTATTTCTACCTCCCTCCAACAGTAGCCACTATAGCCCATCTGTCACTCTTCTAGCATCCAGCAGCTAATTCCCACCACTACCCTGCTAACGATCTTTCCTGCTTCTCATGGGCGCAGCAGCTAACGCTCCTCCCTTCCGACTCGATTACGGTAAAAACATCTCTTCTTCCTCCAAAACAAACTGGAGATAACGCCTTTATTTCTTCCTCTCCCCTCCAACAGTGGCAGCTAATGCCTCATCCCGCCTCCCTACCACACCACCTAACAAATCCCTCCTTCCCCCACAGCGGTTGCAGTCGACGCCCAACCATCCCTTTTCCAGCAGTAGCAAGAGCCGATCCCCTCCTCTTTCCTCCATGGCATTAGTAGCGAAGACTTCTTCCTCCCCAGCAGCAACAGTAGCTAATGCGTCTCCTCCTACCCCCAGTAATGACAACTAACGTCTTTCCTTTTTTCCTCCAGGAGCAGTAGCAGCCAACGCCCTTACAAGCCCTCCTAGAGCAGCAGCAAGAGCTGGCGTCCCGCATTCTCCGCCCAGACAACAGCAGCCAACACCCTTTTAATCCTACCAGCAGCAGAGGTTAATACCCCCCCCCCCCTCTTCTTGCAGCATCAGCTAACGTTCCTCCAGCAGTAGCAGCATCAGCTAACGCTTGTTCCTCCTCCTCCTCCTCCTCCTCCTCAGCAGCTGCAGCAGCTAACGGCTCGTCTCCGCAGGTGTGCGGTCTCGCGGTGCTGGGTAAGGAGAACATCATGCGGCACGCGGCTGAGCAGCACGAAGGTCGCGGCGCCTACCAGTGCCAGTACTGCAAGAAGGTAGGTGCCTGCCTGGCCTGCACGCTTCACCTAGCATGACACTTGTCTAGTGCTGCCGCCGCTGCACCTTCACACTCCCTGCTTGTCGCGGGACATCCACCACGCACGCCTACACTCCCGCCCCGTTCGCCAAAATTGGCAAAGTAATCGGTGGTACAAGAAACAACTTTCGCATTCAAATCACCCATCGCTGATGCCCGATCTCTCGCATTAAAATTGCTGACACATTCATTCAGTTGCTCCCAAAACACTTGCCTCCATCATTCTTCACGCAGTATTTATGAGTTCCAGTTCTTTCAGTAAATTCTAATCTCAGCTGAAGAGCAGTGACCGCTTCTGTAGTGCTTCTTAGTTGTACTGTGTCGTACGGGATAAAGCAGCTGCAGGAAGTGGAGCTAGAGGCTAACTCGTCCACCAGAAGCTGAACTCAGCACCACAAAAGAGGCACCGACTAACCTCATACGTACATTTCGCCTTACCGTACCACCTCAGATTGAGGAGTGGAACTCCAACGAACAATGTCTTACTAAGAACAATCATGAATCACATACTCTGGTGGCCTCTCTCGCCTCCAGTCTGGTGACTGTAGCGACCTTGGGTCACTACAGTCTTTCGAGAACCTGCTAGAGGACCAGGTGATCTGACTTAATTCCTCTTGTCAGTTTCCACACAACACCAGTGTCAAAGGACATTCAGGCAAGCAGAACCATGGCATCCCATTATGTATATTTCTCCAGCGTCAGTAATACGGTGTTACCTACAACATATATGATCCGTGAGGTTGTGGCTTTCAACGTGTGACCATTACATAATACCACCTAATCAACTCAGGTAATCAGAAGCAAAGGTGCCCTACTCACACAGAGATGTTTCCGTATACAACTGAGGGATGAAGACACTTCGTTAGACTTTACACATTTCTGAAAACAAGAATTTTTCAGAGTAGCTTCTTTTCATCTCAAGTTGGGGCGAGCAGTGTTAAGTTACGACATTTACTGCTCTTGAACGTGGCCAGGGGCTAAGCAGGAAGGTCCTCCCCCACACGTGGCCAGGCCTTCCAGCAGGATGCTCCTCGCTCAGGGGTGGCCAGGCCTTCCATTTTTAAGACAGTTATGCGTCCTTTACTCTCAGGTCACGACTGAAAGCAGTAGCACAAGCTGGTAACACTGTGTTCACATGCAAATCATCCGAAGAAACCTGTACTGGTACTCGCTGCACACCAGAGAAACCTGTACTTGTACTCCCTACACAACAAGAAACCTGCACTCGCTATACAGCAAGAAACCTATACTTGTACTCGCTACACAGTAAGACTCCTGCACTTGTACTCACTACACAACAAGAAACCTGCACTTTAACTCACTACACAACAAGAATCTTGTACTTGTTCTCACCACAACAACAGAGAAACTCGCTACAGTAACAGAGGAGCGTGTCTTTGTACTCACTCCAACAACGGAGGACGATCTAGGAAGAAGTGTTGAGCATAGAACTCGTAAAAACAAGATATCTTCGGTTTATGTCTTGCGTTAACAGGATCATGCGACGGAGAGCCTCGCTGATGATATCAAAGACATCAAACAGAAAACGAAACATGTTATTACCTTACCTTAAGTGCTGAGATTGTACAGGGCACCACGTAACAACGAGCTTTGAAAATCGTCTCCTTTATTGTAGGTTAAATCGGAATAAATCTATTTAGTTGGATAGCTAAAAGTTCCCATATATGGACAAAACATACGGCAAATTTACACACGAAAAAGATCCTCCCTGAGGAGACGTGAATACTGGAATATGCGAGTGCAGAAGACGTGTTATAATGCAGGAGGGGAACAGCCGCGCACAGACGTGCGACGCGTCCTGATGGCCAGTGATGGAGGAGGCGGCGTGCCCTCGCGGGTCCGGGTGTGGTTGGTGGGTGTCCCTGCGTCAGGTAGGTCTTGTCCTCTTGTTGAAGACGACTCACAAGTTGACCATCTGTTATAGTGTGGGTCACTGAATCAATTTTTCATATGAAATGATTATTTTTGGTCTGCATTATTTATTTTTTTTTCCTTTCCCAGTCAGGGAAGGATGATATTCAACATTAGATCTTTGTAACCTGCTCTTATCACATTTTTATATAAAGTTTATAGACTTAATTGCTTATATATTATACATACACTAATAATAACAATCCCCTAAATTTAGATACAAGGCACTAAAAAGATATTACTGAGTGACATAATGGCCCCTTAAACACAGGCACAAGGCGCTTAAACTACATCACTCCACCATTTTCACACACAGAAAAATGAGATAATAATTTTCTTTAGCGTACTAGATGATGATAAAAGATCTATATGATATAGACAACCCCATCAGTAAGCTTAGCTTAATGGGGCATTAGACAGATGATCAGCTTTGGTATATTAGCATGTAGCCAACCTGCATGCCGCATGAAGGTCTAGTTGTCTGTGCATGATGCATGGCCGAAATGCACGCCCATCCACCCCCTCCACCTTCCCCAACCCTCCCTCCCTGCCCGTCAGCCAGCCCGGTTCCCCCCGGCCGCCCTCCCCTCTCCATCGCCCAACGCCCGCACCACCACCACCTCACGGACACTCACAGGAAAGGGACGGGAAAGCTCCCGACCTCACATCTCTGGTTCCACAAGAATTTCATTTTATCTTATTTTTTCTCCATAGATAATTGATTTTGATCTCTGGAAACAAAGTTATTTTCTTATAATTTCATTTATTATATTATTTCTTATAGCAAGATTTTGAAGCCAAGGCTCCTTACGGATGCCCTGGAAGCTGGTGCCATGTAAATGTCGATGCCATTTTGTTTTTGCACAAAGTAGGAAGTGTGTTTTGGTCGGTCCAGGACTTCTTTATTTTTTTCGTTACTTTTTGATATTTTTCCACATCCCAGACGTATTTTGGTCTAGTTTCAAATGTCTCTGGGCTGGTGCATACCCATGAGGGGTAAGGTCAGCACACCAGTATTACTATGAACTCACAACCCGCCCGGGAGCGCTGAGGGCCAACGCTTTCTGACCTTCTCCATCAGTTCCTCTCGCTGAGCAGCCACAAGTACACGGCCAAAGCCGCCTCCACTGCTGGAGCTCCGGTCTGAACTGATATGTCAGAGGTCACCTCGTACAGCGCTACGTTAATTAGTGCTTGACTACATCGGGGCTTCGTTATCAGTGTTTTAACTGTCAGAGCTGAACTGTCAGCGATGACCTCCCGTATGATGATCCACCAAGGGTTACAGACTCGTAGAACACCAAACTGCCAGGCCATCTCTCCGACGTTCAGATGTTTCTGTCGTCAGCGAGAGGGTAGAGCAAACGAGTACCAGAATGACCCTGAGAGAAACTTTTATGTCTATCATTTTTGTAGCCAAGAATCAGCTGCCAGTTGTCCAATAAGACAGGACATTGTGGTCGTGGTTTAAGCCTCTTCGAACTTGTAAGTCTTCATCGTTTGCTGGATTCGATGTGGTTTCGAAGCCCAGGATTTTGTTATGTATCACAGAGATCATGCGCTCCTCATGAACCACCTAGAGACACACATATTTCTGTTTCCTCCTTTGAAACGCGTTGAGTCTGGAAGTTATACTTTGGTTGGCCTTTTTGGTTGGTATATATATATGATTTTTTTTTTGAATTGGTCTTTGGTTAGTCTTTCGTTGTTGGTCTTACTAAAGTAATTAACGATAAAGAGGCATTGCATAGACACAGTTAAAATCTAGGTAACACGCCAGCTTTCTATGGTCTGTAGAGGTACTTGTTACATCAAGCTAAAATACTCGAAGTTTGTTATGATAAGGTTATGAGAACTAGTCAAAGTTGTGTGCATGTTTGACATATTACATCTTATAGTCCTGAATCATCAGCTAACGATCATCCCCTTAAGTCATTATGATCGATAATTGCTCTTGTTTATCGTAACATTACCCTTCTTTAAGGAATCTAAAAATTTTACTAGTCTAGGGTATATATATATACATATATATCTATTCTTTTTATCCCAGTAGTTGCCATGAGATGAGAAAAAATTTGAGTTTTTTAAGCACGGACATAACAACATGTAAGCACGGATGATAACTTAGGATGATGTCATTATTTTATTGGTGATCTGATTAATGTTATGAGATCTTAGTATTCTAGAACAGTTTCCACAATTTTATAGATGAATTTGTTTTCATGACTTAGCTCTTAGCTTTCCATTGCTTCATGTGACCTATAAAATAGTCTAATCAATCCATCATTAATGAGCACATTTTGGTCTGTGATAGACACCAAATTTCACCATTAGTCATACTGATAAGAGAGGAGTTGTTCCCTCACAGCTTTCCTTTTTTTTTAAAGTTAGAAGCATAAGATTCTCTCGCATGTCTTGACAAAATAGAAATTAAGAAAGTCTTATAACTGACGAAACAAGTGTTTGGTCCTCGCTTGTTTAGTCTGACAATGTGCAGAGTAATGGTACAGTCTCATGCAAAACAATAAGCCAAAAAGTGTTTCCTTGAGCAAGTTAAGAAGATAAACGCATTGACACACAGGTTGAGACAACTTTACTAGTCAGAGATTTCTTCAAAATCTTGTAAAACTGCAAACTTGTCGTCCTCACTTATGTCCTAACCATACCATAGGGATGATATCATTGAGACATGATCTTATGAATCCTCTTACAGTACTGAAAAACATTTCAATGTTTCATAAAGAAAATTTTCTGCAGACATGTTACCTTGATGTTATGTGTTATTGCCAATGTCTCATATGATAGGCTCAAAACGGAAAAAAAAAACTATTCAGACTGCAAGACTAATTCACTAACCAGAGATTTATTTCATAATAAGGCCATTACGTCTTAATGAGGTTGTTTTTTCAGACAGACGATGATTCTAAGTTGATCTTGTCATTCGGGCACAAGCTGAGGCTTCCCCATCGTTTGGTTTCGGCAGTGTCAGACAAGCACCGATGGGTTTCATGGGATCTATGAGGCATCAACTGGTTTCCGCGGCATCAGCCGATTACCATTTGGTTCCTGGTAGAATACGTCAGGAAATAGCTGGTCTTAACAGGTTTCCACCAACCGCTAGTATTTTTCATGGTATCGGTACCCGCCTCAGGTAGTTTTGACGGGCTTCGTCAGGTATCAGTTAGTCTGTACACTTATTGGTCCTCCCATTGAGCACCAGATGCAGCTGTTCAGCATCGTGGTGTCCATCAACCAAAAGTTAGTCTTCGTGGTGTTCACGAGATCCCACTTGGTCTTTCATGGTATCCAGTGCTATTTGGTCCTTTTGGTGTCCATCAAGCACCAGCTGATTTTCATGGTTAGTGTCAAGCACCAATCCATCTTTGTTCTTTTATTTTGGACTCGTCGGTTCTTAAGGTCTCTATAAGGCTCAAGTCAGTGTTCATGATATTCAGTCACGCACCAGCTGGTCTTCGTGGGATCAGACTTAAGTTGACCTTTCTTGTATTCATCAGACACCAGCTGGTTTAACTGGGATCCACCGCAAACCAATAGACATCTGTGGTAACTGACATGATCAAAATGGTTTCATTAGCCCCAATTTAGACACCAGCTCGTTATAAAGTCACCATGCACTAATCTCTTTTGGTTGAGTCACTCGGGCACCAGTTCATCTTCTTAGTATCCATCAGGAACTATCTGGTCTTGGTGCAGTACAGCAGGCACAGTTGGTCGTGGAGGGATCCATGAGTTACCAATTGGTCGTGGAGGGATCCATGGGGCACCAGTTAGTGGAGGAGGGATCCATGAGGTACCAGTTGATCTTAGTGGGAACAGTAAGGTATCATCGGGTCTTGGTGGGGTCTACAAGGTAGCAGTTGAACTTGGTAGGATTTATCAGTCCCTAGTAAATCGTCACAGTATCCACCGATCCCCAATTGCCCAGTTGGTTTTGATGGGGTTTACCAGACACCAGTCGGTCTTTATGATATTCATGAGTCATCAGTTAGTCTTATTGGCGTCTGTCAGGCAGTAAATAATCTTCCTCTTTTATCCGCTGTATCACTTGGCTTTGATGAGGTTGGTGAAAACATCAGTTTGCCTTGATCGTGTCCATCAATCACCAGTTGGTCCTGGTGTGGTCTATCAGGCACCAGCTGTTGTTCATGGTATTCAGTAGGCAGCATCTAGTTTTCATTGTAACCACGAGGCAGCAGTTGTCCTTCGTGGTGTCCAGCGGGCGGCAGTTGGTTTTCGTGGTATCAGACATGCAGCAGTTGGTCTTCGTGGTATCAGACATGCAGCAGTTGGTCTGCGTGGTATCCATTAGGCAGTGGTTATCGTTGAATGTTAGCTGACTTTTTTATGATATCCTCCAGACATCATGAGATCGTGCTGAATGCATCAGACACCTGGTCTTGTGTCTTAGGAACTAAAGAGTCTTAATTGTGTCCATTAAGGATGAGTTAGTAATCATGGTGTTCCTCAAGCAGCACCAGTTGCTCTTAGTTGTAACCATCAGGCTCGATCTGTTCTTCTCGAAGTCCGTCAGACAGATGGTTTTGGCAGCATTCATCAAACTCAAGTTAGTTCTTTGTGCTCATTAGGTTTTGGTCTCGTGAGTTCCGATGTAATTGGTCTTTTCCTTTTCCAGTAGGTGCCAGATGTTCTCCGTTTTCACTGCCATGTAAGTTAGTCTCCGCCACGTACTAGTAAGCGTGAGTGGTATCAACCATGTACCATCTGATCTTACTGGTGTCCGTTTACCATCACTTGAACAGATTTGGGAAATCTTGACGTTGTTCATCAACCACCGGTAGTTTGTCTTACATGCGTCTGTCTGGCATCTTTTGGTGTTGCTGATGTCTATTAGACGCCATGTGGATATACTTCCATCTATCATGTAGCACTTAGTCTTGTGTGTATTCCTCATGTTCCAAGTGGTTATGATGGTGTCCCTCAGACGCCATTTAGTCATACTAATGTACATCAGACATCAAAAGGCCCCGGTACTCCTAAGAGAGCTAATCGGTGATTGATGATTTCCCCCACGCGTGAGTCAATCTTGGTAGGGTCTGTATGCCTTAGTTTGTCAATGTGATGTCTGTCTTTCCAACACCAGTTAGTTGAGATGCTTTCCTCCAGATACCAGGTGACTTTCGTGTTATCCTTTCAGCCCATACTGAACAAGCTGACGTCCTTTTCAGGCAGCAGTTGTTGTAGGCTGTGTCCTCGAAAGCCCAATCAATCTTTTGGAGATATCTTTCGAGGACCAGTTGGTCTTCAGTGCTACCTTTCAGCAAGACTTGGCTTCCATAGTTTCCAGAAACCAGTTTAATTTAGTGGCGTCTTTCAGGTACCACTTGCTTTTTGCTGACCTTCAAGCATCAGTTGATCATATAAATTCATCATTTAGTGTTCGTAATTTTCACATACATACCTTAAAGTACCCATTGGAGGCTAATTTCACATTGTTGTTGATCTTGCTGGTTATCATCAGGTATCAGATAGTTATAATGGTAGCCTCTAGAGACACCATTTGTTTTTTGTGAAAGCTTTCCAGAACCAGATGTTCTTGATGATGACCTTTACATAACAGTTGGTCTCGCTGATGACATTCAAGTACAACCTGGTCTTGGTGATGACTTCCCAGTACCACTTAATCTAGATAGTGACTTCCAGGCAATATGTGGTCCTGCGATTACGATTCTCAGCTAGTCGATCGCCTTAGTGATCTTCAAGTACCATTTGATAATAGTATCAATATTCAGCAACCACTTGGTGTAGATGGTAACCCTTTGTAGCCAATTGGTAACATTGATGTTTCCGAGTACCAGATGGACATGCTGGTGTTTCAATAGACCATCTGTGACAGTTGGGATGATATTCCTTGGTTCAGTACCAGATGGTCTTTAAGTCTTTCGAAGACTGGCAGGTGTTGTTGAGGTCGAGGCTTGAAGCGTCCTTCAGGAACCAACTGACCTGGCTCGTATCGCATGGCTCCAGTTAGTGCAGTTGACTGAATGGTTGCTGCGAAGGTGAATTAATTTCTCATTTATTCTTTTTTATTTCAGGTATTTGTTAAGGGTTCCTCTTGTGGGAAAATGTCCAGTCTAGTGATCACTTCCTGTCAGTGGCCGTGGTCGATGCATCTGCATGTGTACATATTACCTTACTCCTCCTCCTCTTATCCTCTTCCTTCTCCTTGCTTCAGTCGCCGCCCACGTCACTCTGGGTAGCGACGCGTCCACGTGCCTAGGTAGAGTGTTAGGAGCGACCAGTCCCGGCCGCGCGCACGCCCACGGAGTTCCGTGTCTAGGCTCAGTCCAGGACCACGGGCGAGGTCCTCCAGGGTCCACCAGGGTCCACCGGGGCCATAACCATGTCACCACAAGTAGATGACTGTCGCAGGCCAGAGCACAGGGTTGGGGCACAGCCATATGGGGCCTTCTGCTTTACTGCTTCCTTTCATGGTAGAAATCTGGAAACGCAGCCAAGAATGTCAACGGTACCTGGCATATCTCAGATTACCATTGGTCCTTTCAGTTAGTCCCGGCAGACATCTTGAG
Source organism: Panulirus ornatus (assembly GCF_036320965.1). Classification (NCBI taxonomy): domain Eukaryota; kingdom Metazoa; phylum Arthropoda; class Malacostraca; order Decapoda; family Palinuridae; genus Panulirus; species Panulirus ornatus. The sequence goes on along the minus strand of NC_092241.1, from coordinate 3,341,683 downwards.
CCTGGGATATCCCTGCCTTGCGTGCGTTTCCAGTTTTACTCATGTTTACTAGTACGCCACAGCCTCACTCACGCCAAGAGCCTAGAGTCACATCAGCTTGTTCACCGGGACAGTCAAGTGTTCACTAACTCAGGGTAGAGGTGACATAATCCAGTGAATGGCTATTACTGTGTTGCTTAGTGAAGAAGCTAGATAGTGAGCCGAGCTTGGCTGTGACGTTAGGGAAGCAGCAAAGACTACGTCAGAACAAATAACTTGACAGACGAAGACACATTTGATAGTCACTGAATAGGACACAGAGACAAAGGGACAACCAGACGGAAGAGCAGACGCACTTTACTGTTTGCACAAATGTCACTCATATCTCCTGAAGTCACAACCTGTTCCCTTTTGAATATCATTCGTAGCTTAATCTAGATAATGTGGGGTTCGGCTCCAGCGTCTGATGCATCGGGTTTCATATTATTAGCAGGTGGGTCAAAGAGATGATAGAGTGATAAGTTGGAGGAGTTCTTCAGACTATATTGAAATCTGAAGCCCTAGTTCCCAGTGTTAACGTTTTGTAGAACTTCTGATGTTGCTAAACTACGGCCCGGGATAAAGCCTCAGACAGGAAAGAGGAAGCCCAGCCATGGAAGAAGCCTCACACAGGATGAAGGAAGCCTAGCCCTGGGTAAAACCTCACGCAGGATAGAGGAAGCCCACCCATGAGTGAAGCCTCTCACAGGAGGAAAAGCCCAGCCCTAAGTGAAGTGTCACACAAGGGAGAGAAGAAGAGAGCTATCATCGTAACTGTTGGTTCATTAAGATCATCATACATATACGACGTAATGCACAGAAATTACTTGATCCACACATACGCTGACCAGCTTGGTTTATGATTCTGCTCACCGCTGGGAGCGAACGCGATATTACCGAAGAGAAGACAAGAGAGGAAGTGAGGCAACCTCTGAATACTGTGATCAGATGACAACACATGACGCATCAAGTAACACTATAAGGCCAGGTTGCTCCGGCTGTGAATGGGAAGTGCTGTTAATTAAACATGATGTTGAAACGCGGCAAGTTCGACCCCTGCAGAAGCGCTGGTGTTGGGCCTCGGTCAACAGAAGAGCTGATGGTGTTCCGACCTTATATGACGTCACATGGCCAACGAGGGAACAGCAGCATCTGGCAACTGTTGAGCTACATCATAAATTGGAGGAGTTCCCGGGTGGCAGGTCCTTCCCGGCCGAGGTTAAGCCATTGCTTCGTCACACCACCGCGTAAATTGGCACGGTTTCCCTGAGGAAGGTCATCTTCCCTCAGTAAGACTCAAAGATTCGACGTGCTTAAAGAATGCAATACGCCACATACACACACACACACACACACACATACATGCACTCTCTTCAAGATATGGATGGTGTAGTGATGAATGATATTAGTTTAATTAACTTATCAGAAAATAAGAGATTGGGCGGAAAGGCTTCACTCCTGACTAAAGTATAAGCAGCGCATGACTTGTCCGACGCCTGGAGATGGGCGACTGTGAGACGTAACCCCGTGCTCGGGGTGGACGTCAATTACGCTAGAAACCAGTGGTAACTATAACTGGGTCGCTTGAGTGAGGTTCTCCGGGAAGAATTATGTTGCCAGTGTTGCACACGGGCACTGATCCCGCCAGTGACGCGATCGACTCAACACGGCACCCAAGATGCTTCAAGAAACTGCATCGTATTCACCATTGTCAGCAGTGCGTGAAAGTCGATATAACTCCAACCCTAAACACTACACACGTATACAAGCTGAACGTAGTAATATTTAAGACGGGGAAAACAGATAGTGGCCGAGTCCGACCGACGTCAGGGGTGGAACGTGAACCATACCACAGGGAGAGACAAGGAGGAACGGGTCCTTACATTCCGACGCCAACAGCTAGGTCGAAGATTGCTTAAGCAGGCGACCAAAAACAAAAACAAAACAAAAAGAGTAATTAGTCCTCAGGCTGGGTTTTAGAGGATCGTTACTTCTGTTACCAATTACCGTATTTCTCTGGTCGATTCTAAACAGATATCTCCCACAGGAGGCGAGCCACCATGATAGTATGTTAGGGTATTACCATAATGGCTTGTGGGGGAAGAGAAGCATAGGCAGGGCAATGACTGTCCACTGTACGTGCAGGTAGACTGTGAAGCCTGGCACCCACGCAAAAGGGCAGGCAGGATGCGTGTGCGGTAAGTGGCGAGTCCCTGCCTAGCTACGAGCGAAGGTCTTCAGGGCATTAGGTAGTTGAGGACAGTGCTCAGGGCGGTAGGGATGAGGGGCACTGTTCAGGGCAGTAAGTAGGGAGGGAGAGCGTTCAGGGCAATATGTAGAGAGGAACGGTGTTCTGGGAGGTGAGGGATAGTGTTCAGGTTAGTAGTGAGTGAGGGCCGGTGTTCAGAGCAGTAAGTTGTGAAGGACGTGATCCGGGAAGTAGGTAGTAAGGGACAGGATTCAAGTCAGCACACAGTAGAAACCTGTGTTCAGGACAGGAGGAAGTGAGGGACGGTGTTAGGGAGGTAGGAAGTAAGAGACAATGTTTAGTGCAGTAGGTAGTTAATGAAGGATGGTGTCCAGGCAGAAAAAGGTAAGAGGCGGTGTTCAAGGCAGTTAGTACTGAGAGGCTGTGTTCAAGATAGTTTGGAGTGAGGAACGGTTCTCAGGGCTGTAGGAACTGAGGAACTGTATTCAGTAGCCTGTGAGGGACGGCGTTCAGAAGGTAGTGGTGGCATTTGATCTGGGAAGTATGTGGTGAGAGGCGGTGTTCAAGGCCGTAGGTAGTAATGGACGAAGTTCAGGGTAGTAGGTGGTGGTCAAAACATTAGGAAGTTGGACTGGTGTTCAGAACAGTGCATAGTGAAGGATAATAATTAGGGCAATAGGTAGTTAGAAGTGGTCAGGACAGTAAGTAGTGAAAGACTATGCTCAGGATAGTAGGCAGTAAGAAACATTGTTCAGGCCAGTAAATAATGAGGGACTGTGTTCACTGAAGTAGAGTATTAGGGATATTGTTCAGAGCAGGGTGCAATGAGGGACGGTGTTCAAGGTAATAGGTAGTGAGAAACGGTATTCTGGGCAAACGACAGTGGGTGACGATACTAAATGTAGCAGTTAGTGAGGAAAGGTGATTAGGTCAATCAGTATATGGGACAATGTTTCGGAGCAGTTGGTAGTCAATGACGGTATTCAGGGCAGTAGATTGTCGGAGACGGTGCTCACAGCAACAGGTAGTAATAAAATGTGTTCAGAGCAGTAAGTAGTGAGGGACGATGTTCAAGGCAGTAGGCATGAGCGACGGTGGTCAAGGCAGTCAGTAGGGAGGGACGATGTTCATGGCAGTATGAGGAGGTGATCTTCTGGGTGATGAGCAGTAGGCGACAATGTTCAGGGTGGTAGGTACAGAGGAACAGTGTTCAGAGGAGTAAGGAGGTAGGAACGTTGCTCATCGCCGTAGGTGGTTAAAGAAGGTGTTCAGAGCAATGGGTAACGAGAGGCAGCGTTTAGGGCAGCAAGTGGTGAGGCGTAGTAGTGGTTAAGGGCGGTGTTCAGGGCAGTAGGTAGGGATGGACGTGCACAAACACATAGGTAATGAAGGGCAGTGTTAAGGACAGTAGTTAATGAGGGACTATGCTCAGAGTATTAGGTGTTCAGACTGTATTCAGGTTCGTAGGGATTGAGGGGCGGTGTTTAGGGCAATCGGAATCGAGGAACGGAATTCAAGGCAGTAGGTAGAGAGGGATGGTGTTCAGGGCAGTAGGTAGTTAGGGAAGTGTTCAGAGCAGTAAGCAGTGAAGTACGGTGTTCAAGTAGTAGGGGACAATACTGAGATTTGTGTGTAGTACGGGATGGTGTTCAGGGAAATAGGTGGTAAAGGACGGTGTTCAAAGTAATGGGTAGTGCAGTACGGTGATCAAGGTAGCGGGCAGTAAGGGATGGTGTTCAGGACAGTAGACAACTTGAGACTGTGCTCAGTGGAGTAAGTAGTCAGGAAGGGTGTTCAGGGCAGTAGGTAGTGATCAACATGTTCAGAACAATAGGAAATATGGGACAGTGTTCAAGGTAATATGTAGTTAGGGACGGTGTTCAGGCAGTAAGTAGTTAGGGATGGTGCCCAGGGTAGTAGGTAGGGAGGAACGGTGTTCACATCAACAAGTGGCGTGGGACAATGTTGGGGACAGTAGGTAGAAAGAGATGTTAAAAGCAGTTAGTATTGAAGCACGGTGTTCAAGCAGTAGTTAATAAGGAACGGTGTTTAGTGCAGCAGGCATTGAGGGACGGTGTTCAGGGCGATAGGTAGCTAAGAACGGTCTTCAGGTTAGGAATAGAATTATGAGCATTAATTAGCGAGGAACAGTGTTCAGGAGAGTAGGTAACCAGGAGTCACGGTGTTCAGGGTGTTAGGTCTTGAAGGACGGTGTTCTGTGCAACAGATAGTTAGGGTGGTATTCAGAGTAGTGAGGTATAGTTTTTAAAGATGCAGTCAGGGAAGGTGTTCAGAGCAGTGATTAGTGAGGGACAGTGTTCAGAGCAATAAGTAGTTAGGGATGGTTTACAGGGCAGTAGGTAGTGAGATACGGTGTTCATGGTGGTAGGAAGTGGAGGACTTATTTCAGGGTAGTAGGCAATAAAGGACGGTGCCCAGGGCAGTACGCGATGAGGGAAGATTTTCAGTGAGGTAGTTAGTTACAGGTGGTGTTCAGGACAGTAAGAAGTGATGGACGGTGATCAATGTCGTAGGCAGTGAGGGACAGTGTTCAAGACTGAAGATATAAGGGAGAATGTTCAGAGCAGTTAGTGGTAAGGGAGTGTTCAGGACAATAATTTGTTTTGGACAGTTTTTAGAGAAGGAAGTTGTGAGGTTTTGTGCTTAAAGTAATAGTTCATGAGAGAGGATGCTAATCGAAGTGGGTATGGAGGGACTATGTTCAAGCAGTAGTTAGAGCAGGACAGTGTTCAGGGTTCTGCATTACTGTAGATTGTGGTGGACAGTGTTCAAGGTTGTAGGTAGTTTGGAGCAGTGATCACAGCAGTGAGTTATGGTTGACTGTGTTCAGGGCAATGAGTATATGAGAGTGATGTTCAGGGATTTGAGCAGAGGGGCCACGTTTATGGATGTAGTTTCAGAAGGACAGTGTTCAGAGGAGTAGGTAGTAAAGAATGGTGTTCAGCCTAGTAGGTAGTCAGGGTTGGTGATCAGGTCAGCATTTGATAAGGGACAGTCTTCAGAAGAATAGGTACTAAGAGACGGTGTTTAGGGCAATAGATTGTGAGGGATGATATTCAGAGTGATAGGTTGTTAAGGACGGTGTTCAGGGCAGTAGCTAGTTAAGGCATGTGTTCAGCAAAGCTGGTAGAAAAGAACAGTGATCATAGCAGCAGTGGAGTAAAGTGTTCTGGATAGTAGGTAATGAGGAACGATGTTTAGAGCGGAGAGCAGTGAGGTACTGTGTTCACAGCAGTAGGCAGTGTGGAACGGTGTTTGAGGTGATAAGTTGTAAGGTACGTGATTGGGGTAGTGCGAAGTGTGGGATGGTGTTCACAGCAATAGGTAGTGATGGACGATGTTCGGCACTGTGGATAGTGAATGGACGGTGTTCATAGTAGTAAATGGTGAGAGATAGTGTTAAAGAAAATAAGTCGCTTGGAACGGTGTTCAGGGCAGAGGGAAGTGAGGAATGGCGCTCAGAACAGTAGATAGGAAAGGGCGGTATTGAGGGTAGTAGGTAGTAAGAGACGGTGTTCGGGGCAGTAGGTAATCGGGGTTTGGTGTACGGTGTTCAGGAAACTACATAGGTAGGAGTAGTGTTCAGAATTGTGATCATTAAGAGACAGTAGTTAGTGTAGTTAGGGGCGGTGTTTGAGACAGTAATTTGTAAAAGACAATATTCAGGGTAGCTGCTAGTGAGGGGTGGTATTCAGAGCAGTTATGTAGTGAGAGACTTCGGTCACTGTAGAAAGTAGCGAAGAATAGTGCTCAAGACAGTAGAAAGTTAAGGGCAGTGTTCAGGGCGGTGTGTAATAAGGGACGGCGTTCAAGACAGCAGGTACGGAGGGATGGTCTTCAGGTGAATAGGCAGCGAGGTACAACGTTTGGGGTAGTAGGTATTGAGAGACGATGATCAGTTTAATAGGCAAAGGTGAGACAGTGTTCAGAGAAGTCGGGAGAGAGGAATGGTGTTCAGTCCATGACGTAATGAGGTACGGTGCTCAGGTCAGAAGGTAGTGAGGGTCATTGCTCAAGGAAGAAGTTGGTGATGACCGGCATTCAGGGTAGTGGGTTATGAGGGAAGGGGTTCAGGGGAGTAGATATTAAGAGACGGGATTCAGGTAACCTGTAATGAGGAATGATTTATCAGGAAAGTAGATATTGAGGGATGATGTTCAGAACACTGGGCTGTAAGGATCCGTGTTTAGGGCATTAAACAGTGAGAGACGGTGTTCAGGGAAGTAAGTAGTAAGGAACAGTATTCAGGATAGTAAGACCACTAAGTAAGGAGAACTGATACTTAGGACAGCAGGAAGTGAAGAACAAAGTTCAGGGCAGTTGGTAGAGACGTATGATGTTCAGGGTAGTAGGTTGTGAGAGATGGTATTCAGGGCGGTAGGAAGTAAAGAAGGGCAATAGACAGTAAGGAATGGTCTACAGTTGGTCGAAACGCAGTGTCCAGTGAAGTAGATAGTAAAAAATTGTCATTCAGGACAGTATATAGATAGGGGTGGTGTTCAGGGCAGTACGTAGTAGGAGGCGGTGTTCAGAGTAGTAGATATTGAAGGATGGTTTTCAGGGCAGGAAGTAGTGAGGAATGGTGTTCTTGGCAGTAGGTAATAAGAGACGGTGTTCAGGGAAGTAGACACTTCGGGACGGTGTTCAGGACAATGAATAGCGAGGGAGAGAGTTCACGGTAATAGATAGGAAGGGTTGGTGCTCAGACCAATAGGTAGCGAAAGACAGTACTGAGGGAAGTGGATAATGAGGGACGATGCTCTAGGGCAGTAAGTAAAGAGGAACGGTGTTCATAGCGATAGGTAGTAATGGATGATGTTCAGGGTTGTATGTAGTGGGAAACGTTGTTTAGAGCACTGTGTAGTTAAAGATGGTGTTCAGGACAATAGGTAGTAAGGGACATTATATGGGACGGTATATAGTGGGGGGGTCAGTGTGTAAGGTATTAAGTAGTGCATGATGGTGTTCAGGGCTGTAGATAATGAGGGACGGTGTTCAGGGTAGTAGTTAGGGGGGGAACATTGTTCAGAACAGTAGATAATTAGTGATGGTGTTAAGGACATTCAGCAGTAAAGGACAGTATATAGGCGACGGTGTTTGGGGCTGGAGGTAGTGAGGGAGGGTGTTTAAGGCAGCAGGCAGCCAGGTTTAGTGACCAGAACAGTCAGTAAAGGGGAACAGTGTTTAGAACAGTTGATAAATAGATGCTGTTCTCAGAGCAATGAGTAGTGAGGAACGGTGTTTAAGGTAATAGGTTATCATGCGCGGTGCTCAGGGCAGTAAGTAGTGAGAGACAGTGTTCAGCTATAAAGCTAGTATGGGATAGTGGCGAGGACAGTAAGTAGTGAGGGACGGTCTTCAGTAAAGTAGATGGTTAAGGACGAATTTCAGGGTAGTGATTGGCCAGGGACGGTGTTCAGAACAGTAGGTAGTGAGGGACGGTGTTCAGAACAGCAGGTAGTGAGGGACGGTGTTCAGAACAATAGGTAGTGAGGGACGGTACTCGGAACAGTAGTTAGTGAGGGACGTTGTTCAGAGCAGTAGGTAGAGGGACAGTGTTAAGAACAGTAGGTAGTGAGGGGCGGTGTTCAGAACAGTAAGTAGTGAGGGATGGTGTTCAGAACAGTAGGTAGTGAGGGACGGTCTTCAGGACAGTTGGTAGTGAGAGTCGGTCTTCAGGACAGTAGGTAGTGAGGGACGGTTTCAGAACAGTAAGTGGTGAGGGATGATGTTTAGAACAAAAGGGAGTTAGGAAGTGTTCAGAACAGTAGGTAGTGAAGGACAATGCTCGGGACAATAAGTAGTATGAGACGTATGAGACGGTGTTCAGAAGAGTAGGTAGTGAGGGACATTGTTCAGAACAGTAGGTACTGAGGGACGGCATTTAGAACAGTACGTATTGAGGGACGGTGTTCAGAAGAGTAGGTAGTGAGGGACGATGTTCAGAATAGTAATTAGTGAGGGACGGTGTTCAGAATAGTAAGTATTGAGGGACAGTGCTCAGAAAAGTAAGTAGTAAGGGACAGTGTTCAGAATAGTAGATAGTAGGGGACTGTGTTCAAAACAGTAAGTAGTAAGGGACGGTGTTCAAAATAGTAGGTAGTGAGGGACGGTGTTTAGAACAGTAAATAATAAGCGACGGTGTTCAAAACAGTAGGTCGTGAGGGACGGTGTTCAGAATAGTAGGTAGTGGGGACGTAGTTCAGAACAGCAGGTAGTGAGGGACGGTCTTTAGAACAGTAGGTAGTGAGGGACGGTGTTCAGACAGTAGATAGTGAGAAACAGTGCTCAGAACAGTAAGTAGTAAGGGACCGTGTTCAAAAGAGGAGGTAGTGAAGGAGGGTGTCAGAACAGTAGGTAGAAAGGGACAGTGTTCAGATCACTAGGTAGTAAGGGACGGCGCATGGAACATTAGGTAGTGAGGGACAGTGTTTAAAACAGTAGCAAGTGAGGGGCGGTGTTCAGAGCAGTAGATAGTGAGGGACGGTGTTTAAAACAGTAGGTAGGGAAGGACGCGTTTCAAAAGTAGGTATGAGGGACGTGTTCAGAACAGTAGGTAAGTGAGGGACGTGTTCAGAACAGTAGGTAGTGAGGGACGGTGTTCAGAATATCAAGTAGTGAGGGACGTTGTTCAAAGCAGTAGGTAGTGTAAGGGACGTTGTTCAAAGCAGTAGGTAGTGAGGGACGGTGTTCAGAACAGTAAGGTAGAAGGGACGTGTTCAGAATCACAAGTAGTGAGGGACGGTGCATGGAACATTAGGTAGTGAAGGGACAGTGTTCAAAACAGTAGCAAGTGAGGGGCGGTGTTCAGAGCAGTAGATAGTGAGGGACGGTGTTTAGAACAGTAGGTAGGGAAGGACAGGGTTCAAAACAGTAGTTATGAGGGGCGGCGTTCAGAATAGGTGGAAGTGAGGGACAGTGTTCAGAACAGTAGGTAGTGAGGGACGGTGTTCAAAGCGGTAGGTAGAGAGGGACGGTGTTCAGAACAGTAGGTAGTGGGAATGGTGTTTGGAACAGTAGGTAGTGAGGGACGGTGTTCAGAACAGTGGGTGGTGAGGGATGGCGATTCGAACAGTAGGTAGTGAGGGACGGTGTTCAGAACAGTAAGTAGTGAGGGACGGTGTTCTGAACAGCAGGTAGTGAGGGACAGTGTTCAGAACAGTGGGTAGTGAGGGACGGTGTTCAAAACAGCAGGTAGTGAAGGACGGTGTTCAGAGCAGTACGCAGTGTGGGACTGTGTTCAGAACTGTAGGAAGTAAAGGACGGTGTTCAAGACAGTGAGTACTGAGAGATGATGTTTAGAGTAGTAAACAGTGGGAGACGGTGTTCAGGACGGAATGTGGTGAGAAACGTTACCATAACAGTAGGTAGTGTGATACAGTGTTGAGTAGGTTGTAGTAAGGTACGGTGTTCAGTAAATAGTGAGTGCCGGTGTTCAGGGTAGTATGTAGTGAGAACAGGTAATGAGGCGCTGTTCAGGTCTGTATGCAGTAAGGGGCGATGCCCAGGGCAGTAGGTTTAAAGCGATGGTAGAAAAGTAGGCACTGAGGGACAGTATTTAGGGTAGCAGGTGGTGAGGGACAGTGTTCAAGGCAGGATGTAGTGTGGGACGGTATGTAGGACAGAAGATTAAGAGGGACAGTGTTCAGGGCACACAACCAGGACTTCCAGACGAGCAGAGGGACACCAAACTCTTGGACCCCAAGATCAACATGGAGATTAATCGAATCAAAATCTTAGTCTTTTAACTCGCAATCGAAAATTGTCGTTGATGAATCATGGCCCTTTAGACAGTGTGTAAACAATGCGGTAACGAGTAATTACGTTCGCTGTGCCGAGTTCGCAGGTCGTGACGGACATAATGTGTTGCTCTCGGGAGTGACGCTGGGTGATGAACTCAGATCATTCGGTACCTGGGCCGATGTCCCATGAGTATGGTGGTGAACAATATTTGAACATTCACTGCATGACCAATAATTTGACTTAAAAGTGAAACCCCTTGAAGTAGGGCAGTACTGCTCCTGAACACGACGGTACGACTCGAGAACGATACTACTACCCTTGAACACGACGGTACGACGACGTTTGAGGTCGTTGGCATGACCTTCCATCAGACCTATAAGAGTCGGGTCACACCATCGGAAGCAAAGAGTCGTGCCGTCGTGCTCAATCGTAATGACGTGACATTACGACCAGGAACTGAGTAATAATTAGCGAAGCGACTGAGACTACGACTTTGGTTCACAGTTATGAATGAGGCTGTGGATTCTCAAGTGTGTATGCGTGTGTGTGTGTGTGTGTGTGTGTGTGTGTGTGTGTGTGTGTGTGTCTGTATGTGGCCACGAGCCTGGAGTCCTATGCCGTCAAGCAGCAACTGTAGATAAGCCCGACGGGGTGGACTGACTAGATCGTCGTGTGTTAAACCTTCACTTGCTTGCGACTTTAGAGCGGGTCATCACTTGACAGTAAAACTCATGCATGTAAGATGGCGGAGTTAACACCTTTCATGATGTTGGGTTGGGATCCAATTTACCACTGACTGGACTAGAGCGATTGGATCACTTAAGTACCCACTGATACGGATCTAGGAAGTTAAGACAGAGAAACATACGAACTCCATCATCTAAGTAATAATAATAGCAATAACCCCGGGCGATTTCTGAAAGGACAATCTACTTGGATACCACTTATGTGACAGAGATGATCACGAATATTAGCGGTTCGCGATCGCGTAGATTCATGTACATAATACTCGGCTTCACCCGTCTCCCTACCTCAGTCGTAGGAAAGTCAGGAGGAACACGTCAAAGAAAATGTGTTGCCTCACATTTTATTGCTTACTGGATTGCGACTGTGGACCTCGAAAATCATGACATGAGTTGCGAACTGGTTGTAACTGTAGGACCTGGGTTGTGGACCTCGGACTGGTAGAATGACTGTAGCATCCGGCTGTGCCCCCAACATCGTGCTCCTAAGTTCAGTTAGAAATGAATGTTGTTGGTGTCGTTGCTTTAGCTTAGACGCTGCGCTAGACTAAGTCGGTCGTCCTGGGGCCCGGGCGAGGGGAACTACGGCAGCACCCGGATACCACACCGGGAACTGTCATTCAGTACCTCACAAAGGCGAGTTCGTAAGCCACGTACACACCCCTGAGGATGCCTAACAGCAACTCACTGAGGAGCACTGTCCTCCCTGCCCGTCAGTGAGGGTATGACTAAGGCTCCCTTCGAGGTGTTGCGGAGGGGGATGAACGCAGGCAGGTCTGAGGGGTGACGCTGGGCTGTCAATAGTGTTCACGGGTTGTATGAATCACACAGATAATTCCCAGTCTAACCAATGAGGAAACGAGACTTTTTTTCTGTGATGTAAGGTGTTCACAAACAATGACGGAGCACAGAAGCCTCCCGCAACCCCAGATAAGCTCGCGTTTCACCGCCAGGGTTTACGGAGGCAGACAGCCGCCACTACAGGAAGATGTCGTCCAAGTGGCGCCGTGGCTTGGCACCCGGGATGACACGCCGAGTCACGCTACCCTCGTGACACTTAGCAAGTCCACTGTCATTCCTCGTGGTAGCGCTGACAGTTTCTAGAGGCTTAGAGAGAACGGCTGCTAGAAGGGATTAGATCAAACTAGAATGGCATATCTAGAATGACGAAAGATATAGAAAATACATCAACATTAGTCCTTCAGTCTTGTCCCAAAATTTTAGGTGTAGATAGATCTATATACATTTATACAATAGTGTAAATCAAGCAGTTCTAGACAATACAGGAATTTGTACATATTACTAGAAATGAAAGCTGCATAGCCACTAGCTAGGCCTGCTAGACACCTAGCCGACGAAGGATGCTGAAACACGTCGATGCGCACCGGTAAATCCAGCCAGTACAGCCCCCTGTTAATACTTATGTCCTTGTTATTTCATCTTTTTGCACGTTAAAATCCAAGTTATGCACCTTTCCATAATATTTTTTGACTTTTTTTCCATTTTCGCACAGTCATACGTTCACTCTATGCACCCGATTTGAACTTTTCTTATAAAAAGTTTATATACATATATTTACTATTTCTGGTACATTTTGTGTATCAGTTTTTTTGTCCTTTTTATATTATTATTCGAATTTACTTCTTTCATTATCCTGTCTATCTGCATTTTGGTGCTAATTATCATTATATTGGCCCGTGCATTTTATCTGTTTTTTTCTATATCTATTTTGCTCGGTGTTATTCTTAATTGCTCTGAAGTACGGGTTCTCATTATTAAACCTTTGTTTTCAAGTGTACTTTTGCATAACACAATTATAATTAGTTTCGATTCATACTGCCAATCTAGAGCCTTATAATTCAACAAATCATGTAGGTTATTGACTCATAAGACAGATCAGGACTCAAGTCAGTTTAGTCAGATGAAATGCGATCCAGAATTGTTAAAACGTAAAATACTAGTTGAAGGCTTTAACAAGCTGTGAAGTTGAGTCCAATATTCCTGGCTGGACACCCTAGCCCCAGGGAGCTGTGCTGCTCGCCCTGCTGTCCTCCGCATCTCCTACACACACAACTTGCCTTCTTCTGCCCGGAATGCTGTATAAACCTTGTACAACAACTACTCTGCCATTGGTCGGCCCCACGACGCTGTCCTAAGTCCAGAGAGCTGGCGCGTGAGGTGGTCGGCGGGGAGCGAGGAGGCGGCGCAGCAGCGGCGGCAGCAGCACAGGTCCCGGGCGGCGTGCGGCAGCCGGGAGGCGGCAGCGTCTTAGCGCTGCGGCCTGAGCAGCCGAGCCTGATAAGCTGGCACGCTTGGCTCCCCTGGTGATATGGGCGGCTGTAGACGGTGCTTGTGTGGCGTTGCAGTTCTTCCTCCGCCTCAACTACCTGGACATGCACCGCACCTACGGCTGCGCCGCCAACCCCCAGCGCACACGACCTCTCTGCGACTTTTGCGGCCGAAAGTTCTGTCAGCCTCAGAAACTGAAGGTGCACATCAAGCGAATGCACAGTGGTGAGTGTCGGGGTGGAAGTGAAGGGGTGGGGAGGTCAGACACCCTTGTAAGTGGGGTGAAAAGAAAGCTAAGGGGGTTAATGGATGAAGGAAGCTTAGGTGAAGGGAGGTGACCTAGAGATCCTGGGATACCGGAAACCCTATCGTCAGGGGCCCGAAGAGGACGACCTACGGTAAGGGCCACTGACCAGGGTGGATGAGGCGCCCCAGACTCACTTTACTCATGCCTTCAAGATATTAAGGACCCCTCCAGTAGAACCTGCCACAAAGACATGTACCATAATTACTAAAAGACTCACAGCATAAGAAAAGATTCCTACATATCTACATTTAAGAATCAAAGACGACCCCGTACAGATAGTCCAAAGCCTGGTGATGCCTTCCACAAGCTCTTCTGAGTTGGGTGTAGTACTGGGAGGCTGGAGTGCGTGCGCCGCTCTGGTCAGCGTGCCACCAGAGAGCCAGTCTAGCGAGAGCGTCTGGGCAAGGAGAGGGCGGCGGGCCGGGGACTACCTGGCTGGCGTCAGCCCCCACACATCAACCATGACCCAAGTTTGTCAGTTCACATCAGGACCCCCGGGGCGTCCCGACCTCGCCGCCCTCCAGTACCAGACACACACTCTCATCCTGACAATGGTCTCTCCTTTTCTCTCTCTCGCGTGTGTGTTTGTGTGTCTGTTGGAATGTTTGCGAATCACGTATGTGTTTGTTTGTACATGAAATGTTTGGTTGTGCGTGTTTGTATGTGTATATGTACATGCACAAATGTGTGCGTGTGTGCGCGTATGAATGTATGTGTGCGCTTTGTATATGCGTGAATACTTGAATGCAAATACATGTGTGCCTGCGTCTGTGTCCGTCTGTGCCTTTGTCCCTGTGCGTGTCCGTGTGCGTGTCTGTGTGTTCCGACGAGCAGTTCTTCTTGCGGCTACACTCGCTGGACATGCACGTGACGTACTCCTGCAGCCGCAACCCCGCCCGCGTCTTCCCTCTGTGCGACTACTGCGGCAAGAAGTTCTGCCAGCCGCAGCACCTCCGCTCCCACCAGAAGCGCATGCACGCAGGTAAGTGGCCCCCGGGGAGTGGGAGGGCTGGGTCACCCAAGCTTGTAACACCTCACTAACAAGTAACAAGGACCACCAGATAAAACTGCCAGATTTAATTTTTTTAACATATGCGGTCTTGTTGCACGCATAATATAAATTTTTAAACTATATATATATTTTTTATTGCAATTTTCCCTCTTTTGGCACATTGATGTTACTACGTTCCTCAACGTGCGTACATGAACAAGCTGGGTATTATAATACTGGGCTGAATTTGGACAATATTTTTTTTACTCCACTAATATTCTGAATTTTGAATTTCACTAGATGCATGATACATGTTGGGTGTTTTGATTATGAGAGAATTTTCATATATTTTTTTTCCGAACACGAGATATGTGTTCTCACATTTGAGCAAGTTATCACCAACAAAGCACATATTATGAGTATTTGATGTTGTGTTTTCCATCTACTAACCATGATAACAATTATACTGTATTTTAGCCATGAGGAGATGAAGATTGGTAGCCAAGCGCTGCAGGCGAGGGTCTGGTAAACTTGCTGAAGTTTACAAGTCCTGAAACTGACGGTAGACCGGTGGGTGGCACTGGTCCTGGCTCGGATGGCCGGAGAAGCCGGTGGTAAATGATTAGGAAGAAGCTATTGAGGAAGGGGAGGAATGTTGGAGTATGGTGGTGGTGGTGCGGGAGAATGGGTACTTCAGAAAGGAGTGAGTGGTGGTGGATTTGCGAAAGCCGTTTGGTTTGGGATGTGTTGGCAATGGAGGATGAGGTTGTAGATGGGGTAGTTAGGTGGTTACCATGCATGTTGTAGCAATGGTGTCTGTGACTGGTGGTGGTGTATGTTGGTGTTGTGATGCACTGTGGTGCTGTTGATGCTGGCAATGTGAGGGGAAGTAATGGGCAAATAGTGCTTGTGGTGCTGGCGATGTGAGGGGGGAAGTGATGGGCAAATAGTGATGGCGGTGATGGGGATAAGAGGTAACGACTTCAGATTCCTCTCACCAACACTTGCACTTAAGCTTGGGTAAGACAGACAGAAGTAGTCGACAAGCCTGAGTGTGTAGTGATACATATGTGTGGGTAAATATAAGACTGGTTATATGGCTGTGTTGTGACGCCGCATACATAACCTTTACATTACAGGCTGGGTCAACTACTGTGACTGTACAAGGACAGTAGAGTAACACAAGTTGCAGAGGTAGGGTTGCATCTCTGCTCACACACACACACACACACACACACACACACACATACACACACACACAAACAAACAAACAAACATATAATCATATTAGGTAAGGGAAAGAGGTAACTTAAGTTCTCTGCCTATTCCAAACGCACAAACACAAACATGGGTTCTAATCCTGGTCATGGCAAACGGTCTATTGTCCACCCAGCTGTTCATCCTCCTCTCGGGTATAAATGCTAAAATAGGTACCAGGCTTGGGCTAGTGTGTGTGTGTGTGTGTGTGTGTGTGTGTGTGTGTGTGTGTTTATACATAGGAGTAAAGACATGGTACATATATACAAAGTTAAGAGACGAGGCAACACGAGTGTAAAGCTCTATCCCCTTAACATGGAGATAGTAATAAGAAATAGTAATCACACAAGGCCACACGAGTGTACAACTCTCTCCCCCGTAACACACACATAGCAATCACAACTAGTAATCAAAACAGGGACTCACCATTGTAAAACTCCCTCTACGTAAAGTGCAAAGACGTACAAATAGGTAGTCAAATGAGATTATTGTATATGGTAGGGGAATGTGATGAAATTGGTTATGACTGCAAAGTGGAAAGCATGCAAAATATTAAAACTTGTGTGATAGCATAGTTTAAAAGATGGTACCAAACACCTCGAACACTACAGACATGTAATCACTAACAGGTAATCATAAACACTGCAGGAAGGAAAGAAAAATCAGTAGTATATGTCAGGGCTAGAGTTACTGCAAGTAATACTATCATGAATAGTGGCGATGTAGGCAGTAGCAGTGTGGATGGTGGTGATGTAGAGAGTAGCAGTGTGGATGGTGGTGCTGTAGGCAGTAGCAGTGTGGATGGTGGTGCTGTAGGCAGTAGCAGTGTGGATGGCGGTGATGTAGAGAGTAGCAGTGTGGATGGTGGTGATGTAGGTAGTAGCAGTGTGGATGGTGGCGATGTAGGCAGTAGCAGTGTGGATGGTGGCGATGTAGGCAGTAGCAGTGTGGATGGTGGTGATGTAGGCAGTAGCAGTGTGGATGGTGGTGATGTAGGCAGTAGCAGTGTGGATGGTGGTGATGTAGGCAGTAGCAGTGTGGATGGTGGTGATGTAGGCAGTAGCAGTGTGGATGGTGGTGATGTAGGCAGTAGCAGTGTGGATGGTGGTGATGTAGGCAGTAGTGGAGTGGATGGTGGTGATGTAGACAGTAGCAGTGTGGTTGGTGGTGATGTAGGCAGTAGTGGTGTGGATGATGGTGATGTAGGCAGTAGTGGTGTGGATGACGGTGATGTAGACAGTAGCAGTGTGGATGATGGTGATGTAGGCAGTAGTGGTGTGGATGGTGGTGATGTAGGCAGTAGCAGTGTAGATGATAGTGAGGTAGGCAGTAGCAGTTTAGATGATGGTGATGTAGGCAGTAGTGGAGTGGATGGTTGTGATGTGTTCAGTAGCAGTATGGATGTTGGTGATGTAGGCAGTAGCAGTGTGGATGGTGGTGATGTAGGCAGTAGTGGTGTGGAAGGTGGTAATGTAGGCAGTAGCGGTGTGGATGATGGTGATGTAGGCAGTAGTAGTGTGGATGATGGCGATGTAGGCAGTAGCATTGTGGATGGTAATGTAGGCAGTAGCAGCGTGGATGGTGGTGATGTAGGCAGTAGTGGTGTGGATGGTGGTGATGTAGGCAGTAGTGGTGTAGATGGTGGTGATGTAGGCAGTAGCAGTGTAGATGATGGTGATGTAGGCAGTAGCAGTGCGGATGGTGATGATGTAAGCAGTAGCAGTGTGGATGGTGGTGATGTAGGCAGTAGTGGGGTGGATGGTGGTGATGTAGGCAGTAGCAGTGTGGATGGTGGTGATGTAGGCAGTAGCAGTGTGGATGATAGTGATGTTGGCAGTAGCAATGTTGGTGATGGCAATGTATCAGTAGCAGTGTGGATGGTGGTGACGATGGCAGTAGCCGTGTAGATTGTTGTAATGTAGGCAGGAGCAGAGTGGATGGTGGTGATGTAGACAATTGCAGTCTGGATGGTGGTGATGTACGCAGAAACAGAGTGGATGGTGGTGATGTAGGCAGGAGCAGAGTGGATGGTGGTGATGTAGACAATTGCAGTCTGGATGGTGGTGATGTACGCAGAAACAGAGTGGATGGTGGTGATATTGGCAGTAGTAGTGTGGATGGCGGTGATGTAGGCAGTAGCTGTGTGGATGATGGTGATGCAGTCAGTAGCAGTGTGGATGTTGGTGATTTAGGCAGTAGCAGTGTAGATTGTGGTAATGTCGGCAGAAGCAGAGTTTATGGTGGTGATGTTGGCAGTAACAGTGTGGGTGGTGGTGATGTAGGCAGTAGTGCTGTAGATAGTGGTGATGTGGGCAGTAGCAGTGTGGATGGTGATGATGTAGGCAGTAGCCGTGTGGATGGTGGTGATGTAGGCAGTAGCAGTGTGGATGGTGATGATGTAGGCAGTAGCAGTGTGGATGGTGGCGATGTAGGCAGTAGCAGTGTGGATGGTGGTGATGTAGGCAGTAGCAGTGTGCATGGTGGTGATGTAGGCAGTAGCAGTGTGGATGGTGATGATGTAGGTAGTAACAACGTGGAAGGTAGTGATGCAGGCAGCAACCGTATGGATGGTGGTGATGTAGGTAGTAGTGTCTTGGATGGTGGTGATGTAGGCAGTAGTAGAGTGGATGGTGGTGATGTAAGCAGTAGCAATGTGGATGGTGGTGATGTAAGCAGTAGCAGTGTAGAAAGTGGTGATGTGGGTAGCAGTGATAGTGATGGTAGATGTACTGCAGGAAGTAGGCGTGTGACGGTAGTGTATGAGGTGGGGGCAACTATGGTGGGCATGGAAGTGCTGACGGTTGTGGAGGCGATGTTGTGGTGGTAGGTGCGCTAAATTATGGTATGGCGGTGTTGGTGAAGTGATGGGGACATGGTAATAGTGTTGGAGTGGTGTGTGGTTGTAATGGTGGAGGTGATGGTGTTGTGGTACTGGTGCTGCAGTGGTATGTGGTAGGAGGTGTGAAAATTATGGTGTCATGGTACTGGTGTTGGAGTGAGGTGTGGCAGTAATGTTGGAGGTGATGGTATCGTGGTCGTAGCGCTGGAGTGGAGTGAAGCGGTAGTGGTGGAGATTAATGCGTGGTGTGGTGTCTTGTTGTTGGAGCTAACAAGCCAGTTCTGGAGATGGTGGTGTGGTAGTGGTGGTAGGGATTGTCGTTGTTGTTGTAGTTGCAACGACGTAACTTTTGTGGAAACGGAGCTCAGGTAGTAGGAGTGATTGTGGTAGTTACAGGTATGTGTAAGCAGTAAAGAAGTTGGGAAGAAGTGGTGGTAATGGTAGTGAAAATGGTTCAGTGGTAGTGATGGCGTGGGAGTGTGGTGGTGGTGTAGGTGGGAGAGGAAGTAGTGATGACACCAGTAGTCGTGGTGGAGGTGAGAGTGTAGTGGTCGTGGTGGAGGTGAGAGTGTAGTGGTATTGATGGAGGTGAGAGTGTAATGGTCGTGGTGGAGGTGAGAGTGTAAGTGGTCGTGGTGGAGGTGAGAGTGTAGTGGTCGTGGTGGAAGTGAGAGTGTGGTGGTCATGGTGGAGGTGAGAGTGTAAAGGTCGTGGTGGAGGTGAGAGCGTAGTGGTCGTGGTGGAGGTGAGAGTGTAGTGGTATTGATGGAGGTGAGAGTGTAATGGTCGTGGTGGAGGTGAGAGTGTAATGGTCATGGTGGAGGTGAGAGTGTAATGGTCATGGTGGAGGTGAGAGTGTAATGGTCGTGGTGGAGGTGAGAGTGTAATGGTCGTGGTGGGGGTGAGAGTGTAATGGTCGTGGTGGAGGTGAGAGTGTAATGGTCATGGTGGAGGTGAGAGTGTAATGGTAATGGTGGAGGTGAGAGTGTAATGGTCATGGTGGAGGTGAGAGTGTAATGGTCATGGTGGAGGTGAGAGTGTAATGGTCGTGGTGGAGGTGAGAGTGTAATGGTCATGGTGGAGGTGAGAGCGTAGTGGTCATGGTGGAGGTGAGAGTGTAATGGTCGTGGTGGAGGTGAGAGTGTAAAGGTCGTGGTGGGGGTGAGAGTGTAATGGTCGTGGTGGAGGTGAGAGTGTAAAGGTCGTGGTGGAGGTGAGAGTGTAATGGTCGTGGTGGAGGTGAGAGTGTAAAGGTCATGGTGGAGGTGAGAGTGTAATGGTCGTGGTGGAGGTGAGAGTGTAATGGTCGTGGTGGAGGTGAGAGTGTGGTGGTCTTGGGCAGGTAAGCAGGTCACCAGAGAATCCTGACTATAAAACAGGATAATCAAGTAATCAGAGTTAGAAAATAATCAACCATACCTTACCTTCTTTACTGCTATAATAATAATAATAATAATAATAATAATAATAATAATAATAATAATAATAATAATAATAATGATAATAATAGTAATAATAATGATAATGATAATAGTAATAATGATAATACAATTTTGATCTCATTTGGCGTCGCTGTGTGTGTGTGTGTGTGTGTGTGTGTGTGTGTGTGTGTATTAGTCCGTGTTCGCGACTCCAACTTCTAGTGACTCCCAACATAGTTGGTCACTTCTACACACCGCCTAACACCTGGTGTCCGGAGAATAAAGGCCCTTCTACACACCTGACACAGACACTCACACCTGGCGCCCACAGTACAAAGTACCATCTACACACCTGATACAAAGACTCACACCTGATGCCCTCGGTACAAAGGACCTTCTACACACCCGACACAATGACTCACACCTGATGCTCCCAGTACATTGGACCTTCTACACACCTGACACACTGCCTGACACCTGACGTCCATAGTTCAAAGGACCTTCTACACACCTGACACACTGACGTCCATAGTACAAAGGACTTGGACACATCTTCCCTACACACCATACAACCACCCGTCCTCTGACGTATACAACCACCCGTCCTCTGACGTATACAACCACCCGTCCTCTGACGTATACAACCACCCGTCCTCTGACGTGGTTCACTGCTGACATCTAGTGCCGTCACTAAAATCTCCTGCTTGCCACCAGTTCCAGGTGTTTCCAGCTCATGTCGCGAGAGACTGCCTCTTCCCTTCTCTTTCTCTCTTTCTCCTATGTTCTGTGATATAAGAGATACATGTTACAAGCCAATAATAGTGAGGAAAATGACAGGAAAGATTGTAATGACTTCACTCCCCTTGCGACGCAGACATGGCCGAAGTGTTGCGGGAGTTCCAATGTAAGCTGTGCTTCAAGGTACTGGGGTCGCGGGCTGCTCTGCAGAGGCACCTGAAGGAAGTACATCACAAGGTCAGTATGTGGTCAGGAGAATGGTCATTCCCTTACTATACACTCTACAGCCATAGTACCCCACTCCAGGGGTACAACTTTCCACACACATACATAGTAAACATATGGTGCATGTATACAAGGTTGACACTCCTATAAAACTCAGTTGACGTAGGCAATGTGCAATTAATACAAGTCTTTTCCAGGCATAGTGAGAAACAGATAATTCAGTACAAGTAAATTTGATGGTGTGAAGAAAAGGGCTTTTAGTGGCAGTAAATGCAGAGCCAACAGCACCTCATCTTCTGCTTTATGTTAAACATCTCAAACAATTGAACTGATCATCATATTTGTTTCAGTTTGTAATACGGTGGAGCGGTTTAAAAGGTCTCCACTGGATCTGACTGGTGAAGCAATGTGTTTAAGGGCGACCAGTTACACCCCAACCAATCTAATCTGTAGGACGTGGAGAATGATATAATCATTCCTCTTGATTTTCATGAATGATGGAAAATGTGGGATGTTTTTGGATTTATCATGCATGTTATCCATATGTCATGAATGTAGTACATTTAGAGATTGTAAGTTTATAGGGGATGGACTGGAGGAGTTAGTTAGAGATGTGAACCAAGATGAATGAGGCGTTTCTGTAAGGTCTCGTCCTCCACGTTCTCTCATCTGCAAATTGGGGATGGAAGTTGAAGTGTAAAGGAGAGCTAGACGAATTAGGCTGCAAGTTCTAGCTACACCATGATGATCAGTTAACAATACTGTCATCCTCCAATATACTGTCCTCAGGCAGCAATGTTAATATACACACATACATACACACTCGACCTGTGAATCTATCGCGCCCAAATTCGAGTCAGAGAGAACACGGTGGTTTACAGCTAACCTAGCTGCTCATGTTCCTTTTTATGATTAATCGATGAATGGAGACAGTGAGGGGCAACTGGAGAGTAAGCGCTCGGTGTCTTCATTGTGGCAGTTGAGTTGTGGGTATAAAGTGTCCAAGAACACGGTGAATCTCAGATTGTAGTAACATAGCTATGGGTTATGTCCAGAAAGCAGATGAGAAAGTCTGACTCGTGTTAGTCTGGGGAGTGTGGTTTTAGATAGATGTAAGTTGGAAAGGTGGTGTTAAAGACTGATTTAGGAGGGCGGTTGCAGTGCTTATAGGGTCATTTCAATGTGCATGTGTTTCATTAGAGTTACGTTTGATTTGGTGGATGATATGCAACTAAAGCTTGTGAGGTGTGAGACAAGGTTGTTAGGCTGAGTAGGGTTGAGGGACAAGTAGAATTGAGATGTAAGTTTGAATGGAGAAAAATTGGAGGAAGTGAAGAGATTTAGCTATCTGGGAATGGACTTAGCAGCGAATGGAACCATGGAAGCGGAGGTAAGTCAGATGGTAGGGGAGGGGGCGAAGGTTCTGGGAGCGATGAAGAATGTGTGGAAGTAGAGAACGTTATCTCGGAAAGCAAAAATGGGTATGTTTGAAGGAATAGCAGTTTCAACAATGTTATATGGTTATGAGGCATAGGATATAGATGGGGTTGTACAGAGGAGGGTGGATGTCTTGGAAATGAAATGCTTGAGGACAGTATGTGGTGTGAGGTGGTTTGATCAAGCAAGTAACGAAAGGGTAAGATGGATTTGTGGAAATAAAAAGAGTGTGGTTGAGAGAACAGAAGACGGGGTGTTGAAATGGTTTGGACATATGCAAAGGATGACAAAGAGGATATATAAATGTCAGAGGTGGAGTGAACAAGGAGAAGAGGGAGACCAAATAGGAGGTAGAGGGATGGAATGAAAGAGATCGGGGCCTGAACACACAGGAGGGTGAGAGGCGTGCAAGGAATAAAGTGAATTTGAACGACGTGGTATACCGGATTCGACGTACTGTCAATGGACTGAACCAGCGTATGTGAGCTACTGGGGTAAAACATGGAAAGGTCTGATAGGCCTGGTCGTGGATAGGGAGCTGTAGTTTCGGTGCTTTCCACATGACAGCTAGAGACTGAGTGTGAACAGATGTGGCCTTTTTTGTGTTTCTTGACGCTACCTCGCTGACGCGGGAAACAGTGATTATGTATAATATATATATATATATATATATATATATATATATATATATATATATATATATATATATATTTTTTTTTTTTTTTTTTTTTGCTTTGTCGCTGTCTCCCGCGTTTGCGAGGTAGCGCAAGGAAACAGACGAAAGAAATGGCTCAACCCACCCCCATACACATGTATATACATACACGTCCACACACGCAAATATACATACCTACACAGCTTTCCATGGTTTACCCCAGACGCTGCACATGCCCTGATTCAATCCACTGACAGCACGTCAACCCCGGTATACCACATCGATCCAATTCACTCTATTCCTTGCCCTCCTGTCACCCTCCTGCATGTTCAGGCCCCGATCACACAACATTTTTTCACTCCATCTTTCCACCTCCAATTTAGTCTCCCTCTTCTCCTCGTTCCCTCCACCTCCGACACATATATCCTCTTGGTCAATCTTTCCTCACTCATTCTCTCCATGTGCCCAAACCATTTCAAAACACCCTCTTCTGCTCTCTCAACCACGCTCTTTTTATTTCCACACATCTCTCTTACCCTTACGTTACTTACTCGATCAAACCACCTCACACCACACATTGTCCTCAAACATCTCATTTCCAGCACATCCACCCTCCTGCGCACAACTCTATCCATAGCCCACGCCTCGCAACCATACAACATTGTTGGAACCACTATTCCTTCAAACATACCCATTTTTGCTCTCCGAGATAATGTTCTCGACTTCCACACATTCTTCAAGGCTCCC
Source organism: Panulirus ornatus (assembly GCF_036320965.1). Taxonomy (NCBI): domain Eukaryota; kingdom Metazoa; phylum Arthropoda; class Malacostraca; order Decapoda; family Palinuridae; genus Panulirus; species Panulirus ornatus. The sequence goes on along the minus strand of NC_092241.1, from coordinate 3,318,043 downwards.
AGGATTTTCGCCCCCTCCCCCACCCTATGATCCGCTTCCGCTTCCATGGTTCCATCCGCTGCCAGATCCACTCCCAGATATCTAAAACACTTTACTTCCTCCAGTTTTTCTCCATTCAAACTTGCCTTGACTCTCAACCCTACTGAACCTAATAACCTTGCTCTTATTCACATTTACTCTTAACTTTCTTCTTTCACACACTTTACCAAACTCAGTCACCAGCTTCTGCAGTTTCTCACATGAATCAGCCACCAGCGCGGTATCATCAGCGAACAACAACTGACTCACTTCCCAAGCTCTCTCATCCACAACAGACTTCATACTTGCCCCTCTTTCCAAAACTGTTGCATTCACCTCCCTAACAACCCCATCCATAAACAAATTAAACAACCATGGAGACATCACACACCCCTGCCGCAAACCTATATTCACTGAGAACCAATCACTTTCCTCTCTTCCTACACGTACACATGCCTTACATCCTCGATAAAAACTTTTCACTGCTTCTGACAACTTGCCTCCCACACCATATATTCTTAATACCTTCCACAGAGCATCTCTATCAACTCTATCATATGCCTTCTCCAGATCCATAAATGCTACACACAAATCCATTTGCTTTTCTAAGTATTTCTCACATACATTCTTCAAAGCAAACACCTGATCCACACATCCTCTACCACTTCTAAAACCACACTGCTCTTCCCCATATATATATATATATATATATATATATATATATATATATATATATATATATATATATATATACTTATCTATTTATTATACTTTGTCGCTGTCTCCCGCGTTTGCGAGGTAGCGCAAGGAAACAGACGAAAGAAATGGCCCAACCCCCCCCCATACACATGTATATACATACGTCCACACACGCAAATATACATACCTACACAGCTTTCCATGGTTTACCCCAGACGCTTCACATGCCTTGATTCAATCCACTGACAGCACGTCAACCCCGGTATACCACATCGCTCCAATCCAATATATATATATATATATATATATATATATATATATATATATATATATATATATATATATATATATATATATGAATGAAAGGATCACAATATAGCGCGTGATCAAGTATATTCCCATGAGTCCACAGGGAAATGAAACGTGATAAGTTCCCAAGTGCACTTTCGTGTGATGATCACATCATCAGGGCAGATACAAGAAAGAAATATAAGTCGGTTGATATACACCGAAGAGACGTAGCTAGGACGCCATTTGGTATACAAGTGACTGACCAAATTGAAGTCGGGTACGTCCAAGACTGACGACGAGCGTATCATAAACTTATTATTTGGACCAGAAGGAGAATTGTTTACAAATTTTATCAACGATAAAGCTATCCAATCTGTATAGGCCTTCACTGATATCAAGGTTATAATTCTTTGTGTATTTACTAATAAAAGATTCAATGATATTTCCGTGGTACTGGAGTTAGAGTTAATAACTTAGATGGTATTACTCCAGTTAGTACAATGATGATACTTTTTAACGCGATTAAACGAGGCATTTGATTCTTGTCTTGTTCTTATATCATGTTTATGTTGCTTGAGTCCAACAGAATGATCCTCACCAGTCTGCCCAACATAAAACTCATCACAATTTCTACGTGGCACTTTATAGATGCATCCAGAACTTTCTGGTGAGTTCCTGATTTAGATATTCTTTATGGTAGTATTGTTGTTGAAGGCAACATTTACATTAAAGGATTTAAGCTACAAGGGAAGTAGATTAAAATCATTATTGAAAGGGAGAACTAAAAGATTCTTGGTGTTAATGTGAGGTTTGGATTCAACTCTATATAATGATTTCTTTGCCAACGTAAGGGATTTATCAATGAAAGATCTAGGGTACTTTAACTTGGATCCTACAGAATATATCTTCTCAAACATCATCGATGATGAGTTTGAGAAGATACATTCTATTGGATCCAAGTTAAAGTATCCTAGATCTTTCATTGATAAATCCATTTAGATATTCTTTACGATAGTATTGTTGTGTAAGGCAACATTTACATTAAAGGATTTAAGCTACAAGGGAAGTAGATTAAAATCATTATTGAAAGGGAGAACTAAAAGATTCTTGGTGTTAATGGGAGGTTTGGATTCAACTCTATAGAATGATTTCTTTGCCAACGTAAGGGATTTATCAATGAAAGATCTAGGATACTTTAACTTGGATCCTATAGAATATATCTTCTCAAACATCATTGATGATGAGTTTGAGAAGATACATTCTATTGGATCCAAGTTAAAGTATCCTAGATCTTTCATTGATAAATCCATTAAGCTAGCAAAGAAATCATTTTATAGAGTTGAACCCAAATCTCCCATTGACACCAAGAATCTTTTAGTTCTCCCTTTTGATAATGATCTTACTTTACTTCCCAGGTTGCTTAAATCCTTTAACGTAAATGTTGCCTCCAGCTACAATAATACTATAAAGAATATCTTGAATTAGGAAGTCACCAGAAACGTTTCCTGGATGCATCTATAAAGTGCAATGTAGAAATTGCGTTAAGTTTTATGTTGGCCGGACTGGTAAGGACCTTTCTGTTACACATAAGCAACATAAAATAGTATAAGAACGGGACAAGAATCAAATGCCTAGTTTGATCACCTTAAAAACTATGATCATTGTATTGACTGGAGTAAAGCCATCCCAGTTATCAACTCTAATTTCAGTACGACGAGAAATATCATTGAATCTTCTGGATACTACTTTCGTTGATAAAATTTGTAAAAATTCCCTTTCTGGTCCACATAATAAGCTTATGATACGCTCGCTATCAGTCTTGCACGCACCCGACCTCCATTCGTTTACCAAATAGCGTCCTAGCTATGAACGCGCACCTTCATAGAACATACAAAGCTCCATCAGCCAGGATGGAGCTTTGTATGTTCTATGAAGGTGCGCGTTCATATACACTTTATTCGTATTCATATAACTCCGCGTTGTACAGTCAGGTTCCGTAAAACGCTTTCAACTGGCTATGTGTTCTGTTCGGAAACAACCGATAGACCCCGTTGCTCACCATAGTGAGACGAAGGGTATTCGAGTACTTAGTATTTCGAATAGTTGTTTCCTATTATACAGTCCCTTAGCCTAGCATGCCTGCCTCTTGCACAAGGGGTCCCAGGTTCGATCCTGGCTGATGGAGCTTTGTATGTTCTATGAAGGTGCGCGTTCATATACACTTTATTCGTATATATATATATATATAAGCGTGAGTGCTCAAATTACAGAGGTATAAGTTTGTTGAGTATTCCTGGTAAATTATATGGGAGGGTATTGATTGAGAGGGTGAAGACATGTACAGAGCATCAGATTGGGGAAGAGCAGTGTGGTTTCAGAAGTGGTAGAGGATGTGAGGATCAGGTGTTTGCTTTGAAGAATGTATGTGAGAAATGCTTAGAAAAGCAAATGGATTTGTATGTAGCATTTATGGATCTGGAAAAGGCATATGATAGAGTTGATAGAGATGCTCTGTGGAAGGTATTAAGAATATATGGTGTGGGAGGCAAGTTGTTAGAAGCAGTGAAAAGTTTTTATCGAGGATGTAAGGCATGTGTACGTGTAGGAAGAGAGGAAAGAGATTGGTTCTCAGTGAATGTAGGTTTGCGGCAGGGGTGTGTGATGTCTCCATGGTTGCTTAATTTGTTTATGGATGGGGTTGTTAGGGAGGTGAATGCAACAGTTTTGGAAAGAGGGGCAAGTATGAAGTCTGTTGGGGATGAGAGAGCTTGGGAAGTGAGTCAGTTGTTGTTCGCTGATGATACAGCGCTGGTGGCTGATTCATGTGAGAAACTGCAGAAGCTGGTGACTGAGTTTAGTAAAGTGTGT